>NC_045956.1:32219020-32519020 GCF_010909765.2 Amblyraja radiata | reverse complement strand
GGAGTGTGGGAGGAAACTGGAGCGCTGAGGAAACCCACAAGGTCACAAGGAGACCGTGCAAACTCCATTCAGACAGCACTCGTAGTTAGAATCGAATGCGGGTCCATGACGCTGTAAGCCAACAACTCTTCTGCAGCACCACTGTGTTGCCCACTGTACTGCTGGATAGCACTGTTGATGCTACTTTCCACCAGCCTGCTGTGATTGGCAGTGCACTAACTGCGCCTCGCAAATAAATGGGTTGTGGTCCCGCACTGCCAGGTTAAAACTGATCTACCTATTCTAGAATAACTTGTCTAGCACATCTAGCTCTCAAAGTGGAGTCTTCAGCAGTACAGCTGAGATCATGCCTGGTTCTACTGGATTTATTATACCAGGAAACTGGATATCTTGTGAAGCAAATCAAATTAGCTAAAGGTAGGATTCTGAGACGGCAAGAAACCTACATGAAAATGTTTTGGCAATGCAGCAATTTGAACTAATGGAAGTTTGCAGAGACATTATAGATGCACGAATACTGTAGTTAATAAAATGCAACAGAACATTTCTTTTCCAACTGCCCAGCCTTAATATCAAATATTCCCACTTCAAAAACACATTAGAGCCAAAATAAAACTCTGACTACTTTTAATCAAAAAAATAATTTGAGAAAATCCCTCTCAGCTATCTGTCGGTCATCGAAGCAAGGAAACAGACTCTTCTGACCATGTCATTTATGCCGACCTAGTCCCAGTTGCCTGCATCTGGCCCTTCAAACCTTTCCTGTCCATGTACCTGTTCAAATGTCTTTTAAATGACTCTGAAGTACAGCATCTGTTTTAAATTGGACCACGTTTTAAATTCTCGGTGACTATCAAAGAATAACCAAGCTGGTTCTGACTCCTGCTCGAAGGAAAGTCTGTCATTCATCTGCTTAGTGCAGGACCACACTACAAGTACTGGGAATATGGAGCTACAATACCCTCTTGGTGTTTCTGCACAGCACTTGGAACAGTTTCAGTAACACAATGGCAAAATTAAGTTACACCTGCTGTCAATGGCAATTAAAGAATTTAATAGCAACATGCTGCATATTGCAGGTTAACCGAAAACTTAATATTTTGCTTTTATTGCTTTGAATATTTTGTGCAGAAAAATTATTAAATACCTTCTCACATCTTATCACTGCACACATAGCAAGTTACCATTATTGCTTTCGATAAGTTGATCTCATTCTGGCGTTTGCAGAGGTGCTGCCACATCAATAATTGTACATTGTACCACAATATTTATTGCAAAAAAGCTTTTCATTGAAACTCGGTACACCTGACAATAAACTAAACTAAACTTATACTTGTACCTGAGAGTTTTAAGATGATGCGAGGGTTTGACAGGGCGGCTATAAATCTATAGATCTTTAAAGGGTCCCAAATAAACACATGAGAATTCAGGAGAAACCTCATTAGGTGGACCATGTGGAACTCACAAATGCATAAGCGAGTTGAAGCTAACCGACTGGAGGAAATTGTTGAAAACCCAGCATAAAAGTGCATAGAGTCATACAGCGTGGAGACAGCCTCTTCGGTCCAACTTGCCCACGCTGATCAATATGCCCCATCTACACTAATCCCACCGTTGACCAATATGCCCCATCTACACTGGACCCACAATCCTCTATCCCAATCTTATTACTGTACCTGTCCAAATGCCTCTTAAATGTTATGATCATACCTGCCTCAACTACCTCCTCCGGCAGCTCGCTCCATATACCCACCACTCTTTGTGTAAAAAAGTTACCCTTCAGGTTCCTATTAATACTTTAGCCCCTCACCCTAAACTTATGCCCTCTGGTTCTCGATTCTCCTACTCTGGGCAAGAGACTGTGCGTCTACCTGATCTATTCCTCTCATACCTTTGTACACCTCTATAAATCTTTCCAGGTGAGGCAGAGGTTCACCTGCACCTCCTCCAATCTCATCTATTGCATCCGCTGTTCTATGTGTCAACTGCTCTACATCGGTGAGACCAAGCGTAAGCTTGGCGATCACTTTGCCCATCACCTCCACTCAGTTCGCATTAACAAACCTGATCTCCCGATGGCTCAGCACTTCAACTCCCCCTCCCATTCCGAATCCAACCTTTCTGTCCTGGGCCTCCTCCATGGCCAGAGTGAGTCCCACCACAAATTGGAGCAGCGCCTTATATTTCGCTTGGGCAGTTTCACCCCAGCGGTATGAACATTGACTTCTACAATTTCAGGTAGTCCTTGCGTTCTCCCTCCTTCCCCTCCCCAGCTCTCCCACAGCCTACTGTCTGCCTCTTCCTTTCTTGTTCCCGCCCCCCCCACCCCCACATCAGTCCGAAGAAGGGTCTCGACCAGCAACGTCACCTATTCCTTCGCTCCATAGATGCTGCCTCACCCGCTGAGTTTATCCAGCATTTTTGACTACCTTTGTACACCTCTATAAGATCACCCGGCATCCTCCTGCGCTCCAAGAAATAAAGTCCTAGACTGCTCAACTTCTCCCTATAGCTCAGGCCCTCGAGTCCTGGCAACATACTCGTAAATTTTCTCTGCACTCTTTCCAGCTTGGCATCTTTCCTCTAACATGATGACCAAAACTGAACACAATACTCTAAAGGTGCCAAGGACGAGCAGGGTTGTAGATTGATTGGCTTGGGTGGAAGTCGTGAATTGTCCCTGGTGTGTGTGATGGTGTTGATATGTGGGAGTCACGAGTAGGCGTGGACCCGGTGGGCGGAGGGGCCTATTTCCATGATGCATCTCTAAACTTACCGCCAAGAACTCAGCTTCCAAGATGGCGCCCAACCCAGGCGACTATCTGCGTGCTAGCCACAGATGCATATCTACAATCACATATTACAATCGCTCCACAGTTACACACTGTAAATGGCTCAATTGTAATTGTGTATAGTCTGACTGGTTAGCACGCAACAAAAGCTTTTCACTGTTCCTCAGTACATGTAACAATAAACTGAACTGAGGCCTCACCAATATCTTATACAATTGTAACATGACCTCCCAACTTCTATACTTAATACATGCATTGTATGCAATACATACATTTTATGAGAAAAAGAAAAACAGAATGAAGAGAATGTCCAACTGGGCAACTCAAGGTGGAAGGGGGTTGATGTGCAGCATAAACTCCGACACAGAGCTGCTAGGCCAAATTATATATTTTTGCTATGACGTTGCATGCAACTCACCTCAGTGAGAATATCAGCAGGAACTCCTGTTGCCATCAAGATGGTGCACAACTGTTGCAACAAGCCGCACTGGAATGCCGACTTCTGACAAGTGCTTGTAGCTCCAGGGGGATTCACTGGAGACACCAGCACTCTCACCAGCTAGAGATTAGAAATAGGACAACATTGGCTTAAGTTTGCAAGAGGGGAAAAAATGTCCAGATGTCTTTATGGAATGCATTATCAGCCTGCCATATTTTGCAACATGCAGGAAATATATGCACCTAAAATTCAGTCAGTCTTTCACATAGCAATTAATTCGAGTTTGACAAGTTTGTGCATCTGATATTACCTGCCAGGCACATGACGTTCAACATCAACTTTTTCTTATATGTATTATCATGCACTACCATTGACTAATCAAAGGAATCTGCCCCTGGACATGGGGGACTGTTAGATTTTTACCATGCAGCTGTGAATGATTTTTTGTTTGGCAAAAGAAGCATCCATATTTCAGCTAAAGAAAATGCAGACTGATAATTAAGGGGATATACCATAGCTCAACCTTGGCCAACAACTGGGTGGGAGGATTCATAAATTAGCAGTGCATTCGAAAGACTTGCCCCTCATTTAGAGGCATGAACCTTACAGTCTATAGCGGTCATGTACAATGTCATTAGTCCCTGGGATCTTTAGCAGGGAGGATGACCACATCCATATCATTGCAGCAAATTAAAAATTTCAAATGTTAAATTAACACAAGTGTTGTAAGCTTATGTGGGGAAGAGTTACTATTGTTTTATTATTGTGCAAGTATCACAACTCACTCCTACAAGGAGGGGGGGGAGAGGGAGAGGGGTGAGGAGTGAGGAGAGGGAGATGGAGAGGGGGAGGAGAGAGGGGTGGGGGAGGGGAGGAGAGAGGGGAAGGGGAGAGAGGTGTGGTGGAGGGGGGAGATGGAGTACCACCATGAGGTACCACTTCCAGTTTAAATTCCATTTGGAATATTTTGGAGGAACAAGAAACCAAGTAGCCAGCAAATTTAAATATTTACCACTTCAAGATTGCCCACCAACCTGCACAGTTTCTCCTCAACTAATGATCCAAATGGCAAAATATCTAGAAAACCAATCAAATCATGTTCAAACTTCCTAAATTCCAGTAGTGCCACTAGGTTTCTGGTTTCTCCATAACCCAGCATCTGCAGTTCTTTAATTCTGCAGTTCTTTATATCTGAGTTTCTCCATACTCTCCTCATCATGAAACTCAGTCCAGGTAAACGTTGTAAATTCTTGTAAACCTGCACTGTACTTTCTCAAATGCTGACACATCCCTCCCACAACATTATAGCCTAAAACTGCTCACAATATTCCAGATGATCCAAATAAGGCCTCGTAAAGTGTGGGTTGACTTCTCCCTTGGATATTAATTAGAGTCATGCAGCGTGAAAACTTGCCTATGCCAACCAACATGCCCCATCTACACTAAACTAGACCCATATCTCTCTCAACCGATCCTTTCCATGTACCTGTTGAAATGTTTCTTAAACTTTGTGATAGTCCCTGCCTCAACTACCTCCTCCGGTGGCTCATTCCATACACCTACCACCCTTTGTGTAAAAAAGTTACCACTCAGGTTCCTATTTTACTTCGGAGTCACGTGAGTGACTACGTGAAGAACCCCGCCAGGACGCATGCGTGTCATATCGCTACACGCATTGCAACAAGTCACAGCAAGGGGGAACGATGTTCCCCTTGCGGCAAAATTTGAAAGCCAGGAACAGCAGGTAAGGAGACTCTGCGTTCCAGAATTTGAAAGTCGGGAACAGCAGGTAAGAAGACTCTGCGTTCCTTCCACTTACCTTTTAGGTGGAGACATGGACCGGATCCATGAAGGCTGCGGGAGAGCTGGCGGGGGAGGACCGCGGAGTTGCGGGCAGCCGGCAGCAGCAGCCAAAGGCACGCTAATCTCCCGTAATGGGAACAGCTGTGCCCGACTTTCGCTCCCGACTCACTCCCGCACCGGGCCGGGCGGGAGAGGGAAGCAAAACTAATGTTCCCCGCGCTGGTTTCACAGGGGGGGAAGCTGGACCAAATAGTGTCCACAAGTGCTGCTAGGAAGCTGGCTGGGGAAGACCGCGAAGTTGCGGGAGCCAGCAGCAGCTGAAGGCACAAGCCCCGTAAGGGATCAGCTGTGCCGACTTTTGGTCCCGCGCCGGCCAGAACACCAGGGCCGGGCGGGAGACTATTTAAATGGGGCCGTTGACTTTTGGACAAGTCAATAACGGCAGCAGACGGGGTGGAACGACGTTCACCCGTAGCGACAATTTTAACCTGGACCTGCAGGTAAGAGCTGCGGTCTTTTTGTGTTTTTACCATGCTGATTGCAGGTGGAGAAACCAACGGGCTGCGACAAAGCCGGTGGGCTAGATGGGATCAGCTGTGCCCGATGTCGCCTCCACACCGGCCATATCCACTCCACGGAAGGGCAGTAAGGACAAAGCTGGAGAAGGAGGACCGCGGAGCAGCGGGCAGCCAGCAGCAGCCAGCGGCACTCGGATCACCGATAGTGGGATCAGCTGTGCCCGATGTCGCCTCCGCACTGGCCAGATCCACGCGGCCGGGCGGAAAGGCTAGACACAAAACAAACAAGGTCGTGGACTCAGAGGAGTCCGACTTTGAACAACCGCGGGCGGCCAGCGCCTGAGAGCGCTGGAGCCAGATGGAGCGGTGTATGGAGCTTTGCTCCAACGTGACAGACTCCGGGAGATGGAGTCGGGTCACTGTGGGCCCTATGATAAACCCACAGCAGTACCTCTTGAAGGGCTGCACAGTGCTTCTACCTCATCAGAGGGGAGCACTGCGGGTCAGTTCTGGGCTGACCTGGAAGAGGGGTCCGCAGAAGGAAAGACAAGTGTGCAGGGGGTGCAGGAACAAGAGAACCTACTGGAACCCACTACGGCCAAAGACAGCACCCCCACGCACCCACCAGCAGAACTGGTGAAAGCTCGAAGGTCCGGTACCCAAAACATGAGTCTTTTTAGGCCATGGCCCAGGCCGGCCTTCTTGGAAGATGCGGGGACCTCCAACGCCAACCAAACCGAAAATCCAGACCCAGTGAGACAACAGCAGCGAAGAACCTACAAAAAGTAAACCTGCCACTGGTAACTATGGAGGTAGGTGGGTCTGGTTCCCTACAATATACAGGGAGCACGGAGATTGGGTGGAGATTACACTCTTTTCTGAATGCATGGAGCATGATAACAACCGATAGTTACATCTAAAGCAGTATCCAGGGGTATGCAATAGAGTTTATATACAAGTACAGCCCTCCAGTTCAACATATACTGAACCGAATGTTCGTGCCTTCTGATAAAGGAAAATCAAAAGCGCAAGCTGAACTGAAGCGGCTTTACATAAAAGGTGTAATTGAGAAAACTCAACACGAACCATTAGAATTCGTGTCCAATATATTTATCAAAAACAAAAAAGATGATGGTTATCGCATCATCATAGATCTGACAAAATAGATACCTTTGTTACTACTTAACAATTAATTTCCAAAGGTTACTTCAATGGCCAGCATCGATTTAAAAGGCTTACTATTCAGTGCCTATACGAGGTGACCACAGTTGTTACTTAAAATTCAACTGGATGGGACAACTCTGACAGTATAAAGCACTGCTAAATGGGTTATCATCAGCCCCAGGCTGTTTCACAAAAATTTTGAAACCAGCCCTAGCGTTTCTACGGAAACGTACACACATGGGGTCATGGCATATTTAGATGACATACTCATTGTGGGCAAAACTTTGGAATTGGCCAAACAAACTGTAACAGCCACAAATAAGTTATTTGGAAAACTGGGATTAATTTTTCATCCAGTTAAATTTAAACTAACGCCTTCCACTACTATGGACTATCTGGGGTTTCACCATTGACTCAGTTCACATGTCAGTGACTCTGCCTAAGGGAAAGGCTAGAGATTTAATAGAGGCTTGCAATAACCTCACTGACATCAGCAAACCATCCATCAGATTGGTAGCAAAAGTAATTGGCATAATGATGGCTGCCTTTCCAGCCACACAATTTGGACCTCTACATTAGCAAAACTTACAGAGAGCAAAATACAAGCACTCTAAATTATGCAGGTCACTTTGACAGATCTGTGAAACTACCAATCAAGCTAAAATGGAACTAAAATGGTGGATAGATAACATCTGGCTTTGTTCCAGTCCAATCATTGTCAGTAACCCTTCCATGGTACTACAAACTGATGCCAGTGCACTTGGGTGGGGAGCCACCAATACCAATACCACCGTGGTAGCATACATTGACCACAGGGTGGAAACAAATCAACATCATGTGACAATCTGGCTATACAATTTGGCAATGGTGTATCCAGAGAGATATTTGGATATCAGCCACTTACCTACCAGGAAGACTAAATTCAGTGGCAGACACCAGGTAACGCAAATTTAATGAAAACACCAAATGGATGTTGAATAAAATAGTATTTGCTGATATCACAGCAAATATGGAACACCAGATATCGATTTATTCGCATCCAGACTTAACCACCAGTTATCGAATTATGTTTCATGGGAACATGGGGGTGGGGGAATTGTTTATTTACGCATTCCCTCCTTTTCCTGCCTCATCAGTCGGGTATTAAGGAAATACAACAAGACTCTGCATCTGGTGTTGGTAGTACCCGATTGGCCTACACAACCATGGTTCCCAGTGGTATCAAACATGGTATCAGAGACATGAACATCCCGTCTGTTCTGGAATATCTGGCAGGCCTCCATTATGATGAGGGGCTCAGTTACAGTGCCATCAACTGTGCCAGAAGTGCCCTATCGACTTACCTATGGCAGGGGACAGAGCATTACACTGTTGGGACTCACCCAATGGTACAAAACTTATGAGGGGAATTTTTAATACTATCCCCAAGAACCAGATATTCCCAAATATGGGATGTAAGAATAATCCTGAAGATGCTCAGGAATTGGTCTCCAGCAACAGTTCTGTCCCTACACAGACTGACATTAAAACAGTCATGCTAATGGTATTGGTCACGGCACAGAGGATACAGTCACTGCAAAAACTAGACTGGACAACATGACTTCCTCAACAGAAAATATTACGTTTCATATTTATGAGTTAGTAAGCAGAACAGAAAGGGATCAGCAGGCCTCAATATACAATTAGGTCATACCCAACAGATGACCGTCTGTGTATAGTAAGACATCTGTCGTTATACATGGAGAAAACGAATATCCTAAGAGACAATGAAAAGGCACATTTTGGTCAGCCACTAGCAACCACACCAAGAGTGACGGTCCAGACCATCTCAAGATGGCTGAAACAGGTGCTAACACAGGCTGGGGTGGATACTAATATTATAAAATCTCTTTCCACCAGGGCTGCATCTACATCGGCAGCAATACAGTTGGATGTACCAATGGACCAAATCCTCAAGGCAGCAGGATGGTCTGGAGGGGAAAACATTCCAATTATTTTATAATAAACCAGTAATGAAACCTGGAACGTTTGCAGAAACAATTTTAAGTTCTGTAAATTAATTTAAACCCATAAAAAGGGGTTATAAATTTGTGTTAACAAATTTTATGATTTCAATGTCGAATTCATGTCCAAATTATGTTAACACAATTCCTCCCACTGTCAAGGCAGACGTGATGCATGGACTCGTTTCCACGGCATGAAATCACAGAGCTTTAAAATCTTCACGTAGTCACTCACGTGACTCCGAAGTAAAATAGTAAGATTAAACGAGAACTTACCAGTTTGAAGTTTGATCTGTATTTTATGAGGAGTTACGATGAGGGATTACGTGCCCTCCGCTCCCACCCTGATCATATACTTAACTGGTATCTCTTCTCTAATCTTACTATGTTTAGTCATTACAGTTATCTGTGATTTCACACCGCTGCTTTGAAGAATGACACGCATGCGTCCTGGCGGGGTTCTTCACGTAATCCCTCATCGTAACTCCTCATAAAATACAGATCAAACTTCAAACTGGTAAGTTCTCGTTTAATCTTACTATTAAATCACCCCCCTCACCTTAAACCCATGTCCTCTCATGATTTTGTACATGCTCCTCATCCTCCTGTGCTCCAACAAATAATTCAGCATTTCAAATAGCTCCTTTCATTGGAGTTTCTCAGCCTGTGTCCATAGCAACTTAATTATTCCTGTACACAGACTACTCCAAAGTCTCTGGATCTCCACTGCTTCAAGCTTCACATCTTTAAGAAGATGCCCTGTTCTTATCCTTTGGGGTCCCTCTCGGCTACATTGAAATTTATGATGCATATTCCAATTGCTTCTGGAAGAGGGGTCCAGGAAGGATATCGGTGGCCATGCTTTGTAAACCGATATGATTAACTGCAAACTTGAATAGCTTGCAGCAATTCCAAGTGCTCAGCCCTACTTTCTTCAATAGCATTCCAAACAGCCGAAAAGGATCAAGACCAACATTTTAAAATATTGCCTCTACCAAAGGGTAGAGTCAGGATCACTATTGTTGCAAACTGCTTATTTCAATTACCAACATGAGAGGGGGGGGAGGGGGGTGTCAGCCTACCAGGATAAATACTCTGCCTGTGACATTCTACTGACACAAAAAACAATCTAGTTGATTGTTGTAGCCACATTAAAATACACCAGGTCACAGAGGCAAATGGCTAGAAGCCATTACTGCTATAATAAGGTAAAATACTTCATGTAAAATACAAGATAAATTAAACAAAGATGCTCTAAGGACTTCCCACCAATGACAATGAAGCTGCTTGGCCAAAAATCTTTTGCACCATTCTTATAAAAAAAATTAGATCTGGTCATTATAAACAAAATGAGTAGAGCTAGAAGTATCAGCATTATTTTACAAAGTTGATATTTTTTTCAATATTCAAAAAGGCATCTGTTTCAGATAAATATTTTTTTCTGGGAAGTTCGTATTAGTTCTTGCTTGCCAGGGCGCCCAAAATGTTTGGATTTTCAAGACAAATGCATTAAGAAAATGACACCCATTAAAAAATGTCTCTATTATGCATTAGTTGAAAAATTCATGAACAACTTGATTTAGGTGAGAATTTAAAAGTCAGTGGAGTAAAATTAGCTCAGAAATGCAGTCCAAAAACACATAAATAATATAATCCCTGTGGCAGTGCAACAAGAGAAATGCAGCAGTCTGGTGATGTGATCAGGGAACTAAACAGGGTATTGTCACACAGCAGCAATAAATTACAGGAAGCCGCAGAGAAATTGGGAGAGACTGTAATAGTGCAGAGTTACTGTTCAGCCCCCATTCAGACTGGAATAGTTCTGAATTGGAGCATTGGCAATGAAGGCCACAAGTGCTGGAGTAACTCAGCAGGTCACTCAGCCAGCATCCCTGGAGAACGTGGAAAGGTGACATTTCAGGTCAGGACTCATCTTCAGACTCCATATTGGTAATACCCAGATTGTTGGAAAAGTGTAAAAACTAAGGTAACAAACTCCATATTATTGAGGAAAATGCCACTGAGAAAATTCAAAACAGTTTCAAGATTTCTATAGATATCCTGATAAACCTGTTCCCGCACAATGGTGCATAAACTCATCTATAATCATTGTTTCAGTGGAACCCGGTCAGACATTCCAAAACATATTTGAGGTGGATGGGTAAATTTGCCAACTTTGTACACCATTCACAGGTACACGGAAGGGGATGTCATATTTAAAGAAATCCATTCAAATGTAATTCCAAATGGATGCAATAGTTTGGTTAGGGCAGTATGTAAGCCAAATAGTTATAGCCCTATCCCACGGTACGAGTTCATTCCAAGAGCTCTCCCGAGATTTAAAAAAATCAAACTCGTGGCAAGTACGGAGAATGAACGTAGCGTGTACTTTGGAGCTCGTGGACGTCTCTTAGCTGCTCGTAACGCTAACGGCAAGTACTCAGGAAGACTCGCTAACGGCAGGTAAGCACGGCAAGACACGTGAAGATTTTTCAACATGTTGAAAAATGTCCACTAGAACCCCGAGTACCGACGAGTGGCCATTACCGTAAATCTCCGAGTTCGAATCAGGGCAAACTCGGGAGAGCTCTTGGAATGAACTCGTACCGTGGGACAGGGCTTTAACAGTGCTATCACATTGTAAGAGTCAATATATTATTTGGGGGTACACAAAAATGCTGGAGAAACTCAGCGGGTGCAGCAGCATCTATGGAGCGAAGGAAATAGGCGACGTTTCGGGCCGAAACCCTTCTTCAGACTGATGGGGGGGTGGGGTGGAGAAGGAAGGAAAAAGGGAGGAGGAGGAGCCCGAGGGCGGGGGGATGGGAGGAGACAGCTCGAGGGTGAAGGAAGGGGAGGAGACAGCAAGGGCTAGCAAAATTGGGAGAATTCGAAGAAGGGTTTCGGCCCGAAACGTCGCCTATTTCCTTCGCTCCATAGATGCTGCTGCACCCGCTGAGTTTCTCCAGCATTTTTGTGTACCTTCGATCTTCCAGCATCTGCAGTTCCTTCTTGAACACAATATATTATTTGGGTTCTTAGCTCCGTAAGAATAAATATTGCTACATTTCCTTTGAGGTTAGGCCCATGTTCCACTGAAACCTGTATTGAAGGCTTCCTCGGGCTTTACAAAACGCAAGAAATTCCAAACAGTATTTTGATCAATATTTATGCTTCAGTTAACATTGGACATTGATAAAAAAAGACTGGACATTTCTGCCACTAATATTTACGATTCTTGCTAGATACCAAAAGATCAATATTTACCCAATCAAGAAGAGTGACTATAATTAAAAAGTAGCTCATTTAGCCATGAGGTGGACTATGAAGTGCTGGAGGATGCTAACTGTGCTTTTTTATGGGTTGTTTGTCTATTCTTGTTTTAGTTATCAACATCAAGAAATAATACCTGCAGCATCAGATGAAGATTTGTCACCTTCTGTGCAGACCAGTTTAAATTCTCTTCGGCTACCTCAAACCAAGTTTTCATGCGCTGAATGTACGAACCCTCTTTGAAAAAATTCTGATTTGAACTGTTGTTCTTCATTAGGTTAAGGAGCAATAAAAGACAATCTTCAACCACGATACCTTAAACACAAAACATTTAAAGTCATTACAGATTTTCATGAAATATATAATGTTCAACTGTTTGAACACTTCAGTTTAGAGGAAGTGCACAAAACTATGTGAAGGATTGCTGTTTAATGTTGACACAGTACTCTAGTGGGCATTTAGTATTGCAAGTTAAATCACTGAAAGTACTTGCTATCAATGAACTACAATCACCGTTCAAAAGTCTTTGGAAAAACTAAAATAATGTGATGTGCACCATATCCAGAGATTATTTTAAGTAACACAGATATACCAACTTTGAAAATGTAGATAGATCAATCACATCCATTGGACTATACTATTATAGAACGTTGAACAGCACAGCACAGGCCCTTTGGTTCACAATCTCTGCGGCATACATGACACCAGATTAAACCAATCTCCTCTTCCTGCACGTGATCCATATCCCACCATTCCATGCGCCGAAATAAAAATCTCTTAAAAACCACCATCGTACCTGCCTCCACCACCACCCCTCGCAGTTTGTTCCAGGCACCCACCACTCTGTTTAAAATAATGTGCCCCGTACATCTCCTTTAAACGTTACCTCTGTCATCTTAAAGCTATGCCCTATAGTTTTTGACATTTCCACCCTGGGGAAAAGGTTCTGACTGTCTCTGCCTCTCATTATCTGGAAAAATACAACAAGAAATTGCCAAAATCAGATCCGCTTCAGAGGTTTACCCAAATCCATTCAATGTGGAAATGAAAGATTTGGAAGAAAGTGTCCGTCACAAAGATCAAGCAATTGTTCCATATTTTTTAAATATCGCACAGCAGGCAAGAACGCCCGGGCTTCCCGGATTATGCATTAGGCAAAATCAGCTCCAATCAAGAAGTGTTTTGGCCGGAACGTTGTCTATTTCCTTCGCACCATAGATGCTGCTGCACTTTTGTCTACCTTCAGCTCGAATCAATATATTTTGGAAATTAAAATGTCAGGATGTACAAAATATATGTTTCCTGTAAAGAGGCAACCAGAAATACTCCAAATACAGCACAATCAAGGTCCTGTAAAGTTGCATCATGGCTTCCGGTCTCTTACACTCAATGCCCCAACTGATGAAAGCAAGCCTACCGTATGCCTCCTGTACCATTCTACTTGTGTTGCCACTTTGAGGGAGTTACGGATTTGAATCCCAAGATACCTCTATTGTACATCAATGCTGTTAAGGGTCACACCATTAATTGTATATTTCCCCTTTACATTTGACCTCCAAATGTGCAACATCTCACGCTTGCTCGATTAAACTCCATCTGCCATTTCTCAGCCCGTCTCTGTGCTTGGTCTATATCCTGCTGTATACCTTGACAACCTTCCTCACAGTCCGCGATCCCAGCAATCTAGGTGTCCTGATTAACCAACAAGTTTATATCCAAGTCATTTATATATATCATAATCACAGAACCCTGCAGAACTCCACTGGTCACAAACCTCCAGCCTGAATATTGTCCTTCCACCACAACCCTCTGTGTTCTATCAGTAAACCAGTTCTGAATCCATATGACCACGTCATTTTTAATCCTGGGCATCTTAATCTTCTGGATCAGCCTACCATATGTAATATCGAATGCTTTACTAAAATCCAATAGACAACTTCCACCACCCGACCCTCATCAATGACCTTTGTCGCCTCCTCATAAAAAACTTGATCAAGTAAGACACGACCTACAGCATAGAAAGCCAAGCTGACTGTCCTTAATGAACCCATTCTCTTCCAATTAGGAGTAAATCCTATCCTGAAAAATCCTCTCTAATGGTTTCCCTACCACTGACATGAGGCCCACGAAGTTAGTCGCTCACGAAGACAATCCTGATGCTTTGGCATCTTTTGGTAATCAAGTTCAAGTTCAAGTGAGTTCAAGTGAGTTTATTGTCATGTGTCCCTGTATAGGACAATGAAATTCTTGCTTTGCTTAAGCACACAGAAAATAGTAGGCATTTACTACAAAACAGATAAATGTGTCCATATACCATGATATAAATATATACACACATGAATAAATAAACTGGTAGTGCAAATAACAGAAAGTGGTTGCTAATAATCAGAGTTTTGTCCGAGCCAGGTTTAATAACCTGATGGCTGAGGGGAAGTAGCTATTCCTGAACCTGGTTGTTGCAGTCTTCAGGCTCCTGTACCTTCTACCTGAAGGTAGCAGGGAGATCAGTGTGTGGCCAGGATGGTGTGGGTCTTTGATGATACTGCCAGCCTTTTTGAGGCAGCGACTGCGATAAATCCCCTCGATGGAAGGAAGGTCAGAACCGATGATGGACTGGGCAGTGTTTACTACTTTTTGTAATCTTTTCCTCTCCAGGGCGCTCAAATTTCCGAACCAAGCCACGATGCAACCGGTCAGCATGCTCTCGACTGTGCACCTGTAGAAGTTAGAGAGAGTCTTCCTTGACAATCCTACTCTCCGTAATCTTCTCAGGAAGTAGAGGCGCTGATGAGCTTTTTTGATAATTGCGTTCGTGTTCTCGGACCAGGAAAGATCTTCAGAGATGTGCACCCCCAGGAATTTGAAGTTCTTGACCCTTTCAACCATCGACCCGTTGATATAAATGGGGCTGTGGGTCCCCCTCCTACTCCTTCCAAAGTCCACAATCAGTTCCTTGGTTTTGCTGGTGTTCAGGGCCAGGTTATTGCGCTGGCACCATATGGACAGTTGCTCGATCTCTCTTCTGTACTCTGACTCATCCCCATCAGTGATACGCCCCACAATAGTGGTGTCGTCAGCGAACTTGATGATGGAGTTCGCACTGTGGTTCGCTACGCAGTCATGGGTATAGAGTGAGTACAGCAGGGGGCTGAGCACGCAGCCTTGAGGTGCTCCCGTGCTGATTGTTATTGAGGCTGACACATTTCCACCAATACGAACAGACTGTGGTCTGTGGACGAGGAAGTAGAGGATCCAGTTGCAGAGGGATGCGCAGAGACCCAGTTCTGCGAGTTTGGTAACCAGTTTGGAGGGGATGATTGTGTTAAATGCCGAGCTGTAATCAATGAATAACAGCCTGACATATGAGTTTTTGTTGTCCAAGTGGTCCAGTGCGGAGTGGAGGGCCAGCGAGATCGCATCCACCGTTGATCTGTTGTGGCGGTACGCGAACTGCAGTGGGTCCAGGTTTTTGTCGATGTAGGAGTTGATTTGCTCCATGATCAACCTCTCAAAGCACTTCATCACCACCGGCGTTAGTGCCACTGGTCGATAGTCATTGAGGCACGTCACCTTACTCTTCTTGGGCACCGGTATAATTGATGCCCTTTTAAAGCAGGTGGGAACCTCAGAGCTCAGAAGTGAGAGGTTGAAAATGTCCGTAAAAACTCCTGTCCATATCTGTCCACATATCTGTTATTCTATCTCCTGCTTACTATTGGGAGGCCTACAGTCCGTGATCATTAGAGTGCTTGCACCTTTCTTATTTTTAAAGATCCATCCATATCGTCACAGTGGACGAACCCTCCAGTATGTCCTGTGCAAGAAGGAACTGCAGATGCTGGTTTAAACCGAAGATAGACACAAAAAGCTGGAGTAACACAACGGGGACAGGCAGCATCTCTGGTGAGAAGGAATGGGTGACGTTTTGGTTTGAGACCCTCCTTCATTCGTTCTCTCCAGAGATGCTGCCTGTCCCGTTGAGTTACTCCAGCTTTTTGTGTCTACCTCCAGTATGTCCTCTCTGATACCTCCGTGACAGTCTCTCTGATGTGCAACGCAACTCCTCCACCTCTTGTGCCTCTCTCTCGGTCAATGTCTGAAACAATGAAGCCCTGGGACATTTAGCTGCCAGTCATGTTCCTCTCGCAACCATGTTTCTGCAATGGCCAAATCATCATAATCCCAGACTCCAGGTTAATCTGCTTTATCCACAATTAACTTTGCATTGAAATAAATACACTTCAGTCCATCAGCATCACCATGTTCCTTCACCACTCCCTCCCTTGAGACGTATTAGTCCTAACTTCTACATTCCTATCACTCCTTCCAATTTCTGATTTACTACGAAGGCTCCCAACCCCTTGCTCTCTAGTTTAAATCCTCACTAGTAGCGCTGTTGTATTTGAAACCCGCACGTACAGTCAATTATTCCATTGGCTCTTTTTCCCCTTTAATTACTCCATATCCTCCTGCTCGGTCCATCAAGTCCATGCCAACCATCACCCATTCATACTCGTCCATGAATCACCCATTCATACTAGTTCTATGTTATCCCATTTTTGCATCCACTCCCTACACACAAGGGGCAATTTACAGAGGCTAATTAACCTGCAAAACTACACATCTTTGGGATGCGAGGAAACTGGAGTACCCAGAAGAAACCCACCTGATCACAGGAAGAACATTCAAGCTTCACACAGAGAGCACCCGAGGTCAGGATCGAACCAATGTCTCTAGTACTGTGAGGCAGCAGCTCTACTAGCTTTTAACACGTTTTTTTTTTAAAGAATGCAAAAGTAATACCCCAATTGAATCATTATGCAACTTATACATAAAAAAGGTTTCAAACAAAAAGTGCACATTTACTAATTATATCTGTTTAAAAAGTACCTCCATCACTCATTCCTTCTTCAGTGATAATATCCAGCAGTCGTTCAAAGGCACTTTCAAATGCTACAATCTTCTGAATGGCTGCATTGCCTTTTGTTAATTGTTGCAGTAGCAAAAGCCCCTTGAAGAAAAGAAAGCTGTTTTTACTGGCTGAACAATGAACTGTTTCCACAAGCTCTACTTACCACCCTGTTTGATTGGATTCCTCCAATCCCTCCCTCCATCCCAGTTATTTCCACAACAGCAGTTATCAGGATCTGAAACAACGTACTGCACAGAGATGAAAGAAGCCCAGGTGAGACTGAATCAATCCAATCTAGCATTTCATTTTCTTTTGTAAAATAAAGCAGTCATGGGTCTCTTAATCCCAGAGACACATTAGTTTAAAAAAAGAGAAACCTACCACTATCTTCAACATGGTGCCCCGCAAGGATGTGTTCTCACCCCTTCCCCAACCTTCTATGCCCCGTATACACTGATGGCTGTGCAGCCAAATACCAATCCAACTTATTTTACAAATTCGCAGACGACTCTACCGTAGTGGGCCGAATATTAAATAATGAGGCAGAGGAGTACAGGAAGGTGATTGAGAACTTCATAACCTGGTGCCAAGACAACAACCTTTCTTTCAACGCCAGCAAGACAAAAGAGATTGTGATCAACTTCAGGAAGCAAAGCCGTACATTGATGGCGCCGAAGGAGCTTGTTGGAAGCTTCAAGTTCTTAGGAATAAATATCACCAGCAATTTCAAGTTCAAGTTCCATTTATTGACACATGCACCAATTGGTACAATGAGATTTTAGTTACCATACAGCCATATGAATAAAAAGAACATAATACACGATAGAGTGTAACAATGACATCTTCCTCTTTGTTCACCTGTGGTCGGGGCCTTTGTGCCCTCCGCAGTCGCCACTACAGCGGCCCGATGTTCAGGCCCTCTCGTCAGGATGAATGGAGTCCGACATCGGAATGGAAGAACACTCTCAGCTGCTTGAAGTTTCCGAATCGGCCACTTCCTACCGGAGACCGCGGCTCCCGAAGTCCACAGGCCGAGCTGGGCGGACCTCCAACACTGGCAAGGGGTCCCAGACCTCTGCGATGTTAGAGTGAGTGCCGCCCGCAGCTAGAAGCTCCGCAATCCACAGTCCCACGGTGTTAATCAGCAGGCTCAACACTCCGGAGCTTCAACACGGCGATCCCCAGTAAGGCATCGCCTGCTCCACTATGGAATTCAGCGCTGCGTCGCTGCTGAAGCTCTGGCCGGTCTCCGGCAGGAAAGGCCGTGCCAATCCAGTTGGTAGGCCGCGAGGGGATGGTGAAGATACGACTCAGAGAAAAGATGCATCCTCGACCAGGAAGTGACTGGGAAACAGTTTCCCCTCTTCCCCCCCCCCCCCCCCCCCCCCCCACCTCCCCCACATAAAAAAAGACTAAGAAACCTCCAAAAACATACTAAAAATAAGAAGGGTGAAAGGACAGAAAAATTGCTGGCGAGGCTGCCGCGCGCGGCGCCTTCCCGAAGACGTATTTGTTTGCAATTCGTCCAGGACCAGCCACATCGAAGCAATGGCCAAGTAAATACACCAATGTCTCAGAAGTTCCTAAGAAGATCGGCATGTCCCCAACAACTCTCATCAACTTCTACAGATGGCTAGAATGCAAACAGCCCAATAGAAAAGACATGCAAGAACGACAACTGTAAACCAAATGTCCGTTGCTACAATGGTTGATGCAAATATTAACAACTCTTTTGAAAGGGAGGGTAAGTCGGAGTCTCTCTCCCTCCCCCTCCCCCTTTATGTTCAGTTTTGGGCAACGTGTTATGAAAGGTATTGTCAAGCTGGAAAGGGTGCAGAGATGCAGAATGTTGCCAGGTCTCGAGGGTCTGAGCCTATAGGGAGAGGTTGAGCAGGGAAGGACTTTATTCCTTGAAGCACATAAGGAGATGGGGTAATTTGATAAGAGGTGTACAAAATCATGAGAGGAATAGAGCGGGTGGAAGCAGAGTCTCAAGGCCAGAGTTGGGGAACCGCGAACCAGCGGACATAGGTTTGTGAGGGGTGTAAAAGATTTATAAGAACCTAAGGGGTAACTTTTTCACGCAAAGGGTGGTAGGTGTATGGAACAAGCTGCCTGATGTAGGTACTATTGCAACGTTTAAGAAACATTTGGACATGTATATGGAGAGGACAGGTTAAGACGGATATGGGGCAAATGCAGCAGGTGGGACTTGTATAGATGGAACAAGTTGGCCGGTGTTAGCAAGTTGGGCCAAAGGGTTTGTTTCCACACTTGTAAGTATGACTCTATGACATATACATGATATATATCGCATTGGATGCTGGACGTCATATTTAAGGAAAGTGTGGGATTAGTAATTCATGGTTCTCACTTGGACTTCTTGTTTCTGTGCAACCCTAGGACTGTGAGCAGAATTACTACTGAGAAACTCCCCAGATAACACTTGATACAGTTCCATCTTTCATAGAAAAGGAGAAGTTATTGTGAACCATACAAACAGCACATTGCATTTTGAGTTAACTTCTGACCAGCTTGTCAATAGAGCAACACTTACATCATTGCGAATCACTTCCCTGGAGTCTGCAAGCAAATCCATCATCCTGGACACACCTGTTGGATTAACATGCTGGTTAAATATTATCATTTAAAATTTGCAATATCTTCTGCAACCATGAGCTCTTGAAAGCTAAAACATAATTCCTGCAAGATCAACATTTCCAAGCTGCAGGAAACATGTTAATTCTTACCTACTAAGTTTTGAATTTAATTTTCCCATCCTTCCAATATTTCTGATCCTCAGTGTTGCTTTAGCAAACCTAGAAGTATCTAGTCCGAAGAAGGGTTCCGATCCAAAACATCACCCATCCATGCTCTCCAAAGATACTGCCTGACCTAAGTTACACCAGTACTGTGTCCTAAGAAGATCACAAATGGTTTCCTCCTCCAAATCACGAATACACATTATGAATAGCTAGGGCTCAAGCGCTGATCCATTTATGGGATCCCATTTGTCATCACGTCATCCTGAAAAGGACCCAGTTATTCCCACTGTCGACCAATTTTGAACCCACGCCAGTATAGTGCCCCATTCCAATGTGCTTTATTTTTGCTCATTAACTTCTTACATTGGTCTTCAAAGACCTTCTAAAATCCATAACACACCAAGTCTAGATGCGGTATCATTAAACTAAACGGGTCAGCCAGCATTTGTGGAGAGAGAAACAGATCAAGACTCTTCATCAGAGCTGGAAACGACAGAACATGTGTTTCACGTTGTGTGAGTGGAGAGAAAGTGAATGTCTATGAGAGGCTTGAGACTCCGAGGTTTTCTCAATAATGGAACCGATGTTGGTGCAATCTAGGTAATAGAAAAACTGGAGCAATTCTCTCAAACTATGATACTTGGACGACTTTAATTTAGGAATAGGAATAGTTTATTGTCACATGTGACTAGGCACAGTGAAATTCTTTGCTTGCATACACAACGTATACAAGTAGCAGCCACCTACGGCGTTGGCTATGTTACAAAGGACGCCGGCTCCCCCTTCTGTCCCCCCCCCAATTTCCACCTCATCACAGACCTTAATGTAGTCATTCTGCCCACTGACCTTTTTGCTCACCTACACATTTCATTTGCTTGCAGACAGATCATATATAACCTGTACTATAGACAACAGACGGATCATATATAACACCTATTCAATGCCAACATTAGTATTTGTATCTGTTTCATTCACCTCCTCATGCCAACACATTCAGATACCACCCACATCAATTTAGAAATAAAATCGTACCCCTCGGAACTCCTTTAAAACTAGTCCTCACCTTAAACCTATTCCCTCAGTTTGGGTACCCACACCATCGGTTTAGTCAAAACAATGAACCCTCTGCCTTTGATGATCTTATATACTTTGTATAGGAACGAACTGCAGATGCTGGTTTAAATTGAAGGTAGACACAAAATGCAGGAGTAACTCAGCGGAAGAGGCAGCATCTCTGGAGAGAAGGAACGGGCGACGTTACGGGTCAAGACCCTTCTTCAGACTTCGTTCCCTTTGCTTCCTCCACCATAAAACTAATTTTCCTGTTCTGATACATGGCTATTGACCATCAATGAGGACTTTATTGCTGAATATTTTCAGCATTTCCTTTTTTTTTCTTTCAAGCTTCCAGCAGTTTTTATTTTGACTATTTCCAGAATTTCATTTTCAAGTTTCCTTTTCACATTGGTTATAAAGCAATTATAAAACTGATCGAGATTTGAACGTTCAAATTATTTTGCTTGCTCCGTTTAACTTTGGGCCTGGCTTTAAAGCTTGTGGCACTCTCAGGCAGTTTCTTCATCATTTACCTTTAATATTATGCACACTCAGAATAAAGCACTTTTCTTACCCATTGGACTGACAAGAATAATCTGTTGCACTTGTGGCCCGAGATTTTTTAAAAATGCAGTTAGGAGCTTCACAGCAGGCCAACGGACGTGAAAATCAAACTCCTGAAATTAAAGGATATTTCACATGAGAAAATGCACAAATATCATGTGGTCAATGGTGAAGCAGTACAGGGTGTGAAGGAGCTAGATGATGCATCGTGTGAAGACACAGTGCTCCAGTGGCAAGACACCCAAATGCCAGAGACAACCTTCATGGTGAGATTAAAACACAAAAGGCTGGACTAACTCAGTGGGTCAGGCAGCATCTGTGGAGGGCCAATCCATCCCCTCCACAGATGCTGCCTGACCCACAGATTTACTCCAGCACTTTCTTTCTGCTCGTGGTTCCAGCATCGGCAGTCCATTGTGCAATCATGGTGATATTCTGTTGGTAGATGCTGAGGAGGAATTGCAGGCACAGGGTGAAATGGAGATGAAAAGATGGACTGGATGGGAGTGAGTGACGAGCCTGTGATGGACTGGGCTTTGATCACCACTCTCTGTAAGAGCAGAGCAGAGCAGTTGCCATACCAGGCAGAGATGCATCCTGTCAGAATACTCTCCACAGCACAACTGAAGAAGCTTGAGAGTACAAGGCAGACAAACGAGGGGAGAGAGGGACCTGAAAGAAAGTGAGAACTTAATTCACACCGACCAAGATGCCTATCAAGGTTAACCCCATTGTGCTGCATTTGGCCCATATCCCTCTATTCCTTTCTCTTCCATGTTCAAGCATTCACATGTGCTTTTTAACCTGTTCACTGTCAATATTTTATTTCGACTTGCATACTCCGACCCGAGTATATTCGGGCGTGAGAGAGAGACACTGAACAGGTTAAATTCTGTTAAATCATTGTTTATTGTGGTCATTTACTCAAATTGACATTCTTCAAATGTCTCACACCAGCAAAGAGTGACCAACCACGGAAAGGGAACATTTTGATCGTTTTTCTTATTCCAGCAACACAATATTGAAAACATTCAATTTTCAAATTCAAGGTAGACAAAAATGCTGGAGAAACTCAGCAGTTGAGGTAGCGAAGGAAATAGGCAACGTTTTGGGTCGAAACCCTTCTTCAGACTGAAACCCTTCTTTCGCTCCATAGATGCTGCCTCAACCAGCATTTCTCCAGCATTTTTATCTACCTTCGATTTTCCAGCATCTGCAGGTCCTTCTTAAACAATTTTCAAATTGATTTGGATTTATAACTTAATGTAAATGGAACAAAAAGCTCACCTCTAACAATGATAACAGCAAGGTTAGGTTTTCCGGTTGCTTGATAAAGATCTCTGTGTACTGTACTGCAAGATCTTCAGAACTGGGCTTATGAACATTCTCCTCTGAATAACAAAAGTAAGTTGGGAAGAGGTTAAAATCAAATCCAAGTGTGCACATTTTAAGATTTTGCTTTCTTTTTCATAAAAAAGATGTGGGCATTAATACCAAAAAGTCCCTGGGAAAGAACTGGAGAGCGACATTTTCAAGGTGCTCCAGTCTTGTGAAAGTCCTCTGCAGTATCGGTTGGTTGGTTGGCTTCCTAATTTAGACCCACAGACACTGAAGAAACACTAACTCGTTTCCAAAACAAGGGCTATGCACCTTGTAGGGAAACTTGGAGATGGCAGCAATCCCAAGCTAGAATACTTGGGCGGACCACTGGAATCCAGGGACAATGTGGGGCACAGGGATAACCTTACCATGGTGGTGAATGAAACTAACCTCATCTGTCTGCGCAAAATCCATATCCCCCAATTCCTCATCTGTTGGTGTGTCCTGTCTAAATGCCTCAAGCATCACTATTTTGTCTGGATCTACCACCCCCCCCCTTCTTCCACAACTCCCAGCTGCACAGTCACCCATTAATCTTTAAAAAAAAACTTACCTAGCACATCTCCTTTCACCTCTAACATTAAAGCTGTTCCCTCCACCACTTAATATTTCTTCCCAGGGACCAAGAATGACCATCTACCCTATCAATGCTTCCCACAATCTTAATAACTTCCCATAGCCTCCGACACTCCAGAGAAACCAATCTAAGCATGTCCAACCTTTCCTTATAGCTCAGACCCTCTAATTAACACATTCTGATAAACCTCGTCTCTACATCCTTCCTGTGATACGGCAACCGGAACTGCACACAATACTTGGCATGATTGGCATCCAAACTGGTGTTTAACATGGGTGCAACACAAAAACAGATATTTCACCAAATTTGAATAAGGTTGCTGGTTGCCATATTTGGAAGGACAAATTTACTGGAATTTTTGTTTTGCAAACTTCATGAAATATCTAGTCATGGTGTCATAATGTCATACAGTGTGGAAACAGGCCCTACGACCCAACCTGCCTACGCAGGCCAACAAGTCCCAGCTACACTAGTCCCACCTGCCCATGTTTGGCCCATATCCCTCCAAACCTTATTTAGAAAAATAATTTACAATTTTCCTGAAAAGTGCCACATATACAAGCTTGGTGACGCTGACAAACCAAAAACTAAAGATCAGTCACTATTCGGCAAACCTCCTCAGGCTTCTGCAAGAACATCACCGTTCCTGCATTTTCTGGAAGAGGGCACTGTCCCAACCTGCTGCCTCAGATTCCATTCGTTCTATAAGTAAGGTGGCAGTAAACATCAGATTTGACCAATTTTGGTTCCTAATCACAATAAAGATAATGGCATGGAGACAGGAGTGTTTCAGCATTTGCCACAGCAGCTGAGGTCTGTTTAACGATATAAACATAGTAAAGCAAAAAGGAGCTAAATTGAAAGTTTTCCTTCTCCAATGGCTTGTTGCATCATAAATATTCCACAATTTCAATGCGGGGGTGAAATAAATTCACAGATGAATAGCTGCGAGGGTACAACAGAAGAATACGTCACTTTCTTCTGTAATTCAAATGCGACTTCCACAGCATAGCTGGTTTTAAAATCACTCCACCACAACCAACCGGTGCCTGAGACCTAACTACTCGAACTCCTACCCGTCTCACTTTCTCTAACACACTATTTAAAATCGCTCCATCCAGTCCATCTTTATGTTCTTCAGAAGCACCTCAAGATGATTAGAACATTAAAGGCAACAAGATAAATAATGTGTGTCTGCGGATACCCTCAGCCAAATTAATTTCAAAATTTACTCCACTTTATATACTCACAATATTTTAAATGCTTAAATCTTTCTGTCAACATATTTTCACACTGTTTGCACACAAAATGTTTCTTGAATACCTACACAAAATTCTAAAACAAACAGTTCTAAAGCAGGTAAACATCACACTATGGTAGACACAAAAAGCTGGAATAACTCAGCGGGTCAGACAGCATCTCTAGAGATAAGGAATAGGTGACATATCGGGTCGAGACCCTTCTTTACACTATGAACTGTTATGTAAAGGGAAAATTCTCAACATGCAATGGATCAAAGTTTCTGAAAGTGTAAAATGTGTTACTTATTCAGCCTTCCAAACGAGAAGAAAAACATCCTGCATTTTAGAAAGAGATGCATATGTGCTATATTTAGTTCATTTTTAAAGTTGCATTTTAGTCATGGCAATTAATTGCCTCTTCTCTAAAAGAATGATTTAAGTTCTCACCTTTATAAACAATAGCAAGTGAACTAGTTGATAAATATTTAAGATTGTTAAATATGAACCATTTTCCAATGGTACACTTAAATGAAGCAAAGCCATGCAGTAGAAATTAAAATGTTACCTTCAGATCCATCTGCTGAATTTAACATGAAAGAGAAGAGAGACATTGACTGAGACAAAACAGGTCATCGTAAATGAAAAGCACTGTATGCAAGACATGCTAAAACAATGGACTCAAGACGTACATCAAAGCAAAGCATGCACTGATAAACAAAGCAATGACACCTTGGAGCAAAAATCTTTTCTGATTACTAGACAAAGTCTAGGAATCAGAATTAAAAGGTAAATTATCAAGATGGGATAGATAGTCGGCTCATTTGAGATTAATTCATCTGTTCAAAGACAGAAGGAAATCACAAGTCATATGTTCCAAGAAGTTCAGGATGGAAATTTGATGACCACCTGTGATATTTGGTAACCTTTATTATATTGCCCAAATAAAGTAATGGCTAACGTATGGATTAGGGGGAAATCTTTTAGGACCGAGATGAGGAAAACATTTTTCATACAGAGAGTGGAGAATCTCTGGAATTCTCTGCCACAGTAGGTAGTTGAGGCCAGTTCATTGGCTATATTTAAGAGGGAGTTAGATGTGGCCCTTGTGGCTAAAGGGATCAGGGGTTATGGAGAGAAGGCAGGTACAGGATACTGAGTTGGATGATCGGCCATGATCATATTGAATGGCGGTGCAGGCTCGAAGGGCCGAATGGCCTACTCCTGCACCTATTTTCTATGTTTCTATGTATAGCAACAAGGAAGTTTACTAAGGAAAGACACAAAATGCTGGAGTAACTCAGTGGGCCAGGCAGGTAGGTGACATTTTGGGTCGGGACCTTTTTTTCCAGTCTCGGAGACAAAAGATGGGGCCCGACCCAAAACGTCACCTATCCATGTTCTCCAGGCCTACTGCCTGCCCCCGCTGAGTTACTCCAGCACATTATCTCTTTTCATGTTTAACTTAACTGATTATATTAGGAGGCCCACATACTTGCTAAACCCATATCCATTTTCATGTCATGTTGTTAAAATCAATATTGAAATCAATTAAATATATTTCAAGTTTTGAGATATTTACTTTTTACAACAACTTCATTTTCACATGATTGCAATAACAAGAATGAATCCTACCACAGGGGGCCATATTTTTTTTCCTTGCTAACCCATTGCCACATTTATCACAAAATATTAACAGATTTTAAGCACAAAAATTCCATCCTGCGCACCATAGTGTATCTTTTACACAATGCACATTCATCCAAGTGCGATATATTCTACAATACATCCCACCTGTGACCTGCATTATTACAGCGGAAAACTTTTTCCCCTTTGTGCATGAATCAGATTTTATTGTAAAGGGAAAATACTGGTTCAAGCTTCATTTGCGTGAAACCAAGGTAAAATAACTTCAGTGTTTTTTACTTGCTCGCTTCTCTATAGCTGCACATGATTCCAATTACTTGATTATAGAACGAGAGGAAGGCGTTCCATCAAATCTATCAATATTCTCATTCATACAGCACAAGAACAAGCCCTTCAGCCCACAATGTCTGTGTTGAACATAGAGTGATACAGTGTGGAAATGGGCTCTTCGGCATAACTTGCCCACACCGGCCAACATGACCCAGCTGCACTAGTCCCGGCCCACATTTGGTCCATATTCCTCCAAACCTCTCTTATCCATGTACCCGTCTTAACTGTTTCTTAAACGTTGGGATAGTCCCTGCCTCAACTCCCTCCTCTGGCAGCTCACATTCTTATTAAATCTTTTTCCCTTCACTTTAAACCTATCTGCACTGGTTTACCCCCACGTGAGAAATTAGATATAAAATGTGAATGTATCCCAGAGGAGCATGGATGAAGCTCAAAAGACATCGTACTGGAGTTGGGCATTTCAATGCCAGCATGTGGAGATGGGGGCTCCGCCAGAGACCAGCCTGTGAATGCTGAGCAGAACAACAGACAGCCAACCATGTCATCTCTGGGTGCCCGCTCTACCACCCACCAAATGGAGGTCAGGGCCTGGCGGACATTGACGCAGAGACAACAACCTGGCTGCTCAACACCCGGCTTGAGACCTAACTATTCCTTTGGTTTATGTTTCATTCACAAGAAGAAGAAGTATGTATACCTCATCACCCACACCAAATCATGGCATCACATCACTCCAGTCCTCAAACAACTTCACTGGCTTCCCATCTCCCACCGGATCACCTACAAAATCCTGATCCTCACCTACAAAGCCCTCCACCATCTGCCCCCCCCATATCTCACTGACCTCCTCTCCCCCTACCAACCCTCACGGTCCCTCAGATCCACATCAGCCGGTCTCCTCTCCATCCACAAGTCCAACCTCCGCAGTTTTGGGGACAGAGCCTTCTCCAGGGCAGCTCCCAGGCTCTGGAACTCCCTCCCCCAACTGATCCGCAATTCCGTGTCCCTCACCATCTTCCAGTCCCGCCTCAAGACCCATCTCTTCACCTCTGCCTATCCTTAGCCCCACGTCCCCCTCCCTTTTCATCTGTGCACTAATTGCCTCATATTGTGTTTTGAATTGTATTCTGTCTTTACTTTGTGTACTAGTCATGTCTCTACTATTTATTTCATTCCCCTTACATGTTTTTCCTCTACCTGCTAAATTTTTGTAAGGTGTCCTTGAGACTCTTGAAAGGCGCCCATTAATAAAATGTATTATTATTATTATTACCTGATCCATACCGTTCCATGCCCTGCGTATCCATCTGCCTATCTAAAAACCTGTTAAACATAACCCTTACCTGAATCTGCCGCCATCTCTGGCAGCGCCTTCCAGACATTCACCACCCTCTGTGTAAAAAAAATAATTTGCCCTGCACATCTTCTTTAAACTCTCCCCCCCTGACATTAAAGTTATTCCCTCAAGTCATTGACATCTCCATCCTCGGGGAAAAGGCTCTGACTGTGTAGTGTTATCAAAGCCTCTCATAGTTTTATAGACCTATCAGGTCTCCGCTCACACTGACAGTAACCCCTCAATTCAGGTTTCAATCATTTTTTGAGAAACATATTAAAAAGTAAAGCATATGAAAATGCATTCAAGGCAAACCAGCAAGATGAACAATTATACATGGGAATGGTGATCTGAATAGTTTTAAAAGATTAAAAATGCTCCGCTCTACCTGGTTCTTCCTCTTCAACATCATTGGATATCAGGTTGTAAAGAGTATCCAATGTATAGCCAATTATTTCAGAGTCTGAGCTACGGAGGGAATAGAATAAAGTTTAAATTCACTTTAATATCTCGACATAAAACCAAATTTGTACATGGCTTTTCTAATATCACTCATTAATTAGCAATTAAAAAGTTGAAAGAAATACAAGCTTGTGTCCATTCATATTATTCACTGCTCAATAAAGAAGAATGCTCGCCAGATCACAAGGACAAAGCTAGCAGACATCACTCAGAAAACTGTTGTCTGACCAGAGTCCGACAATCATTAGTGAAGTATGCATCATGTAAGGGTTAAACAGTTGATTTGAGTTTATTGTCACGTGGTAACATAGAAAATAGGTGCAGGAGTAGGCCATTCGGCCCTGCGAGCCAGCACCGCCATCCAATATGATCATGGCTGATCATCCAAAATCAGTACCCTGTTCCTCCCCTTACCACTTGATTCTGTTAGCTCTAAGAGCGATATCCAACTCTCTCTTGAAAACATCCAGTGAATTGGCCTCCACTGCCTTTTGTGGCAGAGAATTCCACAGATTCACAACTGTCTGGCCAATAATGTTTTTTCTAATCTCTGTCCTAAATGGCCTACCCCTTATTCTTAAACTGTGAACCCTGGTTCTGGACTCCCCAAATTGGGGAACATTTTTCCTGCATCTAGCCTGACCAATCCCTTAATAATTTTCTATAAGATCCCCTCTCAACCTAAATTCCATTGAATATAAGCCCAGTCGATCCATTCTTTCATTGTATGTCAGTCCAGCCATCCCAGGAATTAACCTCGTGAACCTACGCTGCACTCCCTCAATAGCAAGAATGTCATTCCTCAAATTAGAAGACCAATCCTGCACGCAATACTCCAGGTGTGGTCTCACCAGGACCCCGTATAACTGCAGCAGGACCTCCTTGCTCCCTACAAATAATAATCTGCCTTCATGTTCTTGCCACCAAAGTGGATAAGAACATCTATCCACATTATACTACATCTACCATACATCTGCCCACTCAAGCCAAGTCACCCTGCAGCCTCATAGCATCTTCCTTGTAGCTCACACTGCCAAGCTTGGTGTCATCCGCAAACTTGGAGATGTTACATTTAATCCCTTTGTCTGAATGGTTAATATATATTGTAAATAACTGGGGTCCCAGCACCGAGCCTTGTGGCATCCCACTAGTCACTGCGTGCCATTCTGAAAAGGACTCGTTAATTCCTACTCTTTGCTTCCTGTCTGACAACAAGTTCTCTATCCATGTCAATACCCAACACCCAATACCATGTGCTCTAATTTTGCACACCAATCTCGTGTGGGACCTTGTCAAAGGCGTTTTGAAAGTCCAGATACACCACATCCACTGGCTTTCCCTTATCCATTCTACTTGTTACATCCTTAAAAAATCGAAATATTCACATTACACAGATACATGATAATGGGAAATAACATGAAGGCAGGAACTGCAGATGCTGGGTTCCACCGAAGAGACACAAAAAGCTAGAGTAACTCAGCGGGCCAGGCAGCTTTTTCAGAGTAAGGGGTGACAGAAACGAGAGATATAGAATGTAAATAACTTTTAGTGCAAGATAAAGCCAGTAACGTCCGATCAAGGATAATCTGAGTGTCTTCAATGAGGCAGATAGTAGTTCAGGTCTGCTCTCTGGTTGTTGGTAGGATGGTTCAGTTGATTGATAACAGCTGGGAAGAAATTGTCCCTGAATCTGGAGGTGTGCATTTTCGCACTCCTATACCTTTTGCCCAATGGGAAAGTGGAAAAGAGGGAGTGGCCGGGGTGCGATTCATCCTTGATTATGCTGGTGGCAGCGTGAGGTGTAAACAGGGCCCGCCTTAAGCCGATTGGACCAATTGCTCCTAAGGGGGGCTCCCGCGCCAGAGTAATCTACTCTCGGCTCAGATAGATCTACGCTGGGTGGAGGGGGGAGAGAGGGGTGGAAAGCGAGTAGAGGGGTGGTGGGGGAAGAAAGGGATAGACGGGGAGGGAGTGTGAGGGGGAATGGAGAAGGGGGAGGTGGCAGCGCTCCCGCCCCTCCAGTCACCGTGCTTCAAGCATACAGCCCCGGCTCCACCCCTCTCTCTCCCCGGGAAGACGCGGTAAACAATACAGGGAGGGCCGGGCAGGGGGTTGGAACAACATTTATAAACCTTGGCCTCAGCTCACACCCGTCCGCCCGGACACCGGCATCCGCTCCTGCCAGTGGCCCTCTCCCTCCCTTCTCTCCTCCAGTTCTATCCCTCCCTTCCCTTCTTCCCTCCCTCCCTTCTCTCATTCCTCCCTCCTCTCTCTCTTTTCCCTTATCTCCTTCCCTCCCTCCCTTCTCTCCTTCTACCTCCCTTATCTACCTCCCTCCCTTCTCTCCTTCCCTCCCACACACACATAATGCACAGACAACTACACACACACACACACACACCCACATAACCAAGTTAGGATGGGGTAGAAGCCCAAAGGGTAGGATGGAGCTGAAGCCCAAAATGTAATGCCTTGACTGGTTTTTCGCCAATGGTTATTGGTTTTCCAGGATCTAGTTAATTAAAATTATTTTTTTTCATTTGTCACTAAAACAAGTGGTATTGTAACTACATACTTTTCAGAGGTGATCTACACATTTTGTTTGTTACTTGTATGCAATTTTATATTAAAATGCAGCTTAGATCTGTTTGGTCCATTAACTTGGAGGCACTTTTTAAGCGCACATTTTGATTACTTTCCTTTCTACCATAGAGATATAAAGTCTATAATAGACTTTATTTGTATTTCTATGATTCTACGGACCTTGGCTTGGAAACTGGGGTTCACAAAAATTGTTCCCAATTGGCCCCCGCACCTCCTAAGGCTGGCCCTGGGTGTAAATGGAGTCAATGGATGGGAGGTTGGGGTTTGTGACAGTATAGGCTGCATCCACAATTCTCTGCAATTTCTTGTGATCTTGGATGGAGCAATCCCAAACATGTTGGGATGCATCCCGATAAAATGCGTTCTACCGCACATCTGTGGAAGTTGGTGAGAGTTGTTGGGGACATGCTGAACTTCCTAAGCCTTCTAAGGAAGTAGAGACGTTGGTCGTTGCTTCAATATGGGTGGTCCAGGAGAAACTGTTGGTGATATTGACTCCTGGGAATTTGAAGTTTTCAACCGTCTCTACTTCAGTGCTACCAAATGTAAATTCCTACATTCCAAAGACATACTGGTTAATTGACTTCTGCTGATTGTAAATTGTCTAGAGTGTGCAGGACAGTGCTAGTGTGCCGGATAGTGCTGGTGCCGGGTGATCGCTGGTCGGCGCGGACTTGGTGGGACAAAGGGTCCGTTTTCATGCTGCAGCTCTAAAACTAAAACTAAAAAAAATCTTATTTTAATTTTATGTTTTTCTTTGTTATTGATCCGAATCCTCATAACCTGATGTTTCATTACAGTATGAGAAACATACGGCCATTCCTCACTAAGATTCACCAGTCTGCTCACTACCTTTTTTGACATGACCGCAAGCTGGGATACCCGTTATAAATGAATTTATGCGTGGATTTTACGAGATTCAATCTTCTTGCCACCTTCTATTCAAGTCATGCAGGTAAGATAGTCAAAAACAAATACAAGCGTGAAGAAGCATCTGAAGGGTCTCGACCCAAATGGTCACCCATCCTTTTTCTCAAGAGATGTTGCCTGACCTACTGAGTTACTTAAGCACTTTGTGTTTATCTTTGGAACAAACTCAAGTCGTTGTACTGGTCCACACAACATATTCCACAAATCATATCTGGCTTGTTGCATCTCATGCAATTTTTTTCCTGATCATTTTTAACCAAAGAAATCTCCTGCTTTTCCTTCAACTTGCGTCATGGGCTGCGATTGTTCATTGTTACTTGAGGGGTTTCAAAGTTTCTGAAAGATTGTGCCTTTGCCCATATGGACACGCCCACATTTCCAGCACTTGTGTGATATGGCGCCTCATCTAAATCAATAGGGGATGCCCATCTATTAGAGAACAAACTTAACATAATCAAGAGCCAAATCTGAAAACTTCAAAGTAATTAATTTCCCTACGGCTTCAAAGAGGATATGCTCCCGTGCTTTAACAGATCTTCACCAAATCAAATCAAATTGATCAAATTACAGGTGCACAACCTTTTATCCGGAGTTCCGGAAACCGAAAAGCTCCGAAAACTGGACATTTTTTCCAGGATGTCGTCAGCACACCAAAGCTCGCGTTTGGCGCCAAACTTGACCCGAAACGACCCACAGTCAACCCAGGTCTGTACTACTGTAGCGGCTGCCTCCTCCCCGGAGATAGGGGAGACACTTAAAAATCTGTAAATCATTGCTTAAATGTTAGTCAGTTAGTTTGGAGGGCTTTTATGTGGAAGGGGGGTGAAGGGGGAAACTTTAATTCTTAGTCCGCTACCTGGTCGGAGAGGCGGGGTGCGGGCAATGCCTTACCGGGTCGCCGTACAGTAAGCTCTGGAGCTCTGTGGCCGCTGACTCCAAAAAATCGCGGAGCTGGGGGCTGCGGGCGTCCGGCCGCGGGCGGCGCCGGTTGTAGCTCCGACCCCGGCAACTCTACCCCTGGCTGTGCGGCGCTCCAAATCCAGCGCAGCCCGCGGCCGGACGCCCACAGCCCCAGCTCCGCGATGTTTGTGTCGGCGGCCACAGCGCTCCAGATCTTACCGCACAGCGACCCGGTAAGGCATTGCCCGCTCCCCGCTGGTATCCCAGCGCTGCGAAGCCGCCGACTCCCAACATCGCGGAGCTGGGGCTGCGGGCGTCCGGCCGCGGGCGGCGCTGGATTTGGAGCGCCGCGCAGCGAGGGGTAGAGTTGCCGGGGTCGGAGCTCCAACCGGCGCCGCCCGCGGCCGGACGCCCGCAGCCCCCAGCTCCGCGATGTTGGGAGTCGGCGGCCACAGTGCTCCGGAGCTTACTGCACGTCGACCCAGTAAGGCATTGCCCGCTCCCCGCCTCTCCGACCAGGTAGGGGACTAAGAATTAAAGTTTCCCCCTTCACCCCCCCCACCACATAAAATCCCTCCAAACTAACTGACTAACATTTAAGCAATGATTTATAATGATTTCCCGGTCTCCGGGGAGGAGGCAGCCGCTCCAGACTTTTCAAGCCGCCTACCTACCTACCTAATCTACGCTAAAAAATTTCCATTCAGAAATCCGAAAAATTCCGAAATTCGAGAAGTGTCTGGTCCCAAGGCTTTCGGATAAAAGGTTGTGCACCTGTATAACATTCTTGAGAAACTGCAGTTGAGGCAGCATCTGTGGAAGGAATAGATTAGCAACGTTTCACATCTGAACATTTCTTCAGACTGGGGAAGTAGTCTGAAGAAGGGTCCTGACGCGCAAAGTAGCCCGTCCATTCCTTTCACAGATCAACTGCCTCACCTATTGAATAGCTCTGGCACTTTGTGCTTTATGCAAAATTCCAGCATCTGCACTTCCTTGTGACTCTGATTGTATTCACATTTTGATGTTGCAATTCACAACCATTTTATGTTTTACATTTGGCACAAAAGAATAACCTTGCTGGCCTTGCTTAAGATTGTGATCAATTAAAAAAAACATTGCTCAGGGGCTAATAAAAAGGCCATGAGATGCAACAAGAATGTAGAAAGCATTTTATCGGGATGCATCAAAGCAAGGTTTGAGATCAGCTCCATCCAAGACAGCAAGAAATAGCAGAGATTTGTGGAAGCAACCTAGTCAAGAGGTACAGAGGTGTGAAAATGCACACCTCCAGATTCAGGAACAGTTTCTTCCCAGCTGTTATCAGGCAACTGAACCTGAAGAAGTTATCAGGCAACTGAACCCGATTCTGAAGAAGGGTTTCGGCCCGAAACGTTGCCTATTTCCTTCGCTCCATAGATGCTGCTGCATCCGCTGAGTTTCTCCAGCACTTTTGTCTATCTTCGATTTTCCAGCATCCTTCTTAAAAACTGAACCATCCTACCACCAACTAGAGAGCAGTTCTGACCTACTATCTACCTCATTGGAGCCCTTTGGACTATCGTCAATCAGACTTTACTGGACATTATCTTGCACTAAATGTTATACTCTTTATCCTGTATCTGTACACTGTGAACAGCTTAATTGTAATCATTTTTATTCTTTCCGCTGACTAGATAGCATGCAATAAAAAGTTTTTCACTTCACCTTGGTACATGTGACTATAAACTAAAGATTTTGGAAATAAAAGAAACTGTTGATGCTGGACATACAATTTTTTTAAATTTCAGAAGTATAAAACCAGAAGCAAGTGCCTCTTAACAAGTATATGTGTGAGGAGGATCATAATACTCTTGGTTGTTAGTCATATAATAGCCGAGTCTCACGTTGTGAGTTAACACAAGAGGTACCCCGAGTTAAAACTCGTGGTAATAACGTACGATTAACGTACGGAACTCGTGGACGCAACTTAGAGACTCGTGGCACTAACGGCAGGTAATCGTGTAACTTGTCAACTCTTGAAAAAAATCAAAAATGTTTAAAGTTTTCCCACGAGTCAAATTTACTCTTGTGGTTAAGAATTGAAACATTTTAACTCGTTGTAAGAACGTAGTGGCCCGTGCGTTTACCTTAGTGTCTCGTGAGTCTACCGTGGGAACTCTTTAACTCAGCGGGCAGGCAGCATCTCTGGAGAGAAGGAATGGGTGACGGGATGACATTTCTATTGAACCTCGCAATGAAAGGACAATGGATTTCATATATTGGAGTTACCCTTGTACTTCAGCGTACTTGCTCAAAAGTTTACGGCCGAACTGAACTCAAAATATGGTTTGTATATCAAACATGCATGTTACAAGCACTAACCAACCATTGACAGATAAAAGATACATGCAGCTCCTGGAAAGCGAGCGTTAATTAGTTCCGGGTGAAGTTCTTACCGATAGTAATAATTTTATTCGGAATAGTTTAAATCTACCGAGTAGTATTTTAGTTTACACCCACCGCCTCCATACTAATACACGTGTATCCACATGTTCTTTCCTCCATATACCACCGGTTGTATCATTATTTAGGTGTTTTGGCCACCATGAGTCTGAACGGCGCCGTAATACAGAGCAAGTCTTTATTTCTATTTCCCTTTGTGAGAATGTTTTTTTTCCCTGATCATCTTCAGTAAATAGACATGCGGGCGGCTCTAATAATGTTCACATGTTGCCTAATCGCTCTTAAATATTGAAACGTGAAATTATATTTTATCTACCGTGCAAAGCCTCATTCAGATCTTCACAATGCCAACCGCATTGAAGCCTTTTGCTGCTTGGACGCGGGCGGTTCACTGCAGAAAATTACTATTTGTTTCCCAGATAAGGACGAGATGCAGAATGAGTTCGAATACACAGTGGGATATTGCTTAAAGTTGTATATGTGTGTTGGTGGAGCGAGATCTGGGTGCCCCGAAACTCCATTGGTTTGTTCCCCGACAAGCCGATTGTACCGCATTCACCGTTTGTAACACCTTTTCCCACGGACACCTTTCAGAACAAGCTCGGAAACGGCTTCTCTTTTGTCCGTTTTCAGGTGAGCCGACAGTGTTGAGAGGTAGGGTTACGCGACTTTTGGCTGTAATGAATATTTGTCACCGAACCAGCCGAATTCCTGGAGACCAAACACCACATATAGCTCGTTCTACCTGTTTAGCTTAAAAATGACCCCCCCCCCCCCTCCCCACGCTGAATCTATCTTTAATAAGTCTCATAATCAGGCAACCATGAACTAGAGACAGACAAAATGCTGGAGTGACAATGGGTCAGGCAGCATCTCTGAGGAATAGGTAATATTTCGGGTCTCGACACGAAACGTCACCAATTTCTTTACTCCAGAGATGCTGCCTGACCCGCCGAGTTTCTCCAGCTTTTTGTACACTTGTTCAGACTTTCGGTTATTGATCTACAAAGTTTCTGTGCTTGCTATCTCTCTTGCGCTGCTTGCTATCTCTCTTCATTTCTTTTGATTTTTCTGATGCCCTATTCACACCCTGTTCCAATCCGATTCGTTCTGGATCTGATCTCACACACTGTTCATACCTCCAAGTTTATGCCATATCAATCACCACAAATTTTGGACCGGTTCATCTTTCTTCGCAATCTTTTTAAACAGCAAACGAGCAACTGATTGAATGATTACTGCATTGAAAAGCTACTTTGAAGATTCTGCACAGTGTCCCAATTGTGCAGCAGCTCCACAAATAATAACAGAATCATATATTTTTTTATCACAGTTAACATCTTTAACACTGTTGCTTATCAAAACAGACCTTCATTCACAGAGGCTCAAGAGTAACTCGGGAGACGAACTTGGAACATCGCAGAAAACGGCAAACTTGTCATACCCGTGGGAACTCGATTAAACTCTTGATCATACACTTGGGATCTCGTACACAACCACGAGTCTTTCACTCGGGGTACCTCTTGTGTCAACTCGCAACGTGAGACTCAGATTTAAGCAAATCACTTGCAGAAGGCATTGGATGTTGTCAAATCAAATATTTGCAAGTGTAGCTTAAAGCATTTTTTCCTGAAGTATTTCAACATTGTTCATGTTAAGAACACTTCCAACTAAGCACCACTGATCTTGGGATGAAACTTTTTTTCAAAATGGAATTTTGATCAACAACCAATTTTAATAGTTTAGAGTGACAAGCCAAAAGCATTATCCACACCATATCTTCCTGCATTTAACAGGGACCACACTTTTAGAGCAAAAATGTTAATACTCATTTCCCAACAATATGCACAATATTATGCACAACAATCAGCATGGCGATTCCTTCTTTTTACCGCAGACGTTAAGTGTTTTGGCATCTGGCCAGTTAATATTAAGCTGAGGCCACTTACCGGTCCATTTGCAGCACATTGATGAGGTGTTCCATAGCCTGACTGCCCACTTCTAGACGATATTTCTAAAATAAATTTAAAGTGTACATGCTTAGGGCTAACAAAAATTTTAAAATCTGCTTTTAACAACTGAATAAAGATTTGTATTTTTTCTCCTCCTCCTTCCTCCACCCACTCCCCCATAATTAATAGGAATAGAGGGGCTGTTTTAGACTTCCAAAAGTTTTAAATTGTTACAGATAGCAATGCAGGTTAACAAAGACAAAGTTCATTCTATGGCGAAAGAATAATTACATTACTCTTATTTACAACTTTGTTACGTTGGGGCAATATACGCATGCCCTGGCTCGCATAGTACAAAAATATTGATTTATGAATTTTTACAATATTGCATTTATTAATTTAAGTGCTCCTATTTCCGGAATAATGTGATCAAATTGATGCCTATCAAACGTACACATCAGATTTCAAAGTTATCTTATGTTCAGTTTTGGTTAACAGAAAGAAAACACAAATTATTCTCTGCAGGGATTAGGTTGTATGGTTAAATGTATCTGCCTTTGAGATATATTTTTCCAATTAGAGCAAAAAGTTCTTTTTCTCAGATTAATGCGTTTCATTATGCATCATGCATTTCATAAAGGGAAAGCTTTATAATGTAGCATGATGTGATTTACCCTCATTTATTTCAATGGGCAGTGTAGTCACCTGCGTTGCCTGACATATGTTTGATTTATGTGGTGCTTTTCAAGCCTGTAACTCTTGCGTAACATGCAAAGTGTCTACAACTGTTTACAAAAGTGACATCAGGCATTAGGGTCAAGAGTCCCAAGCACTGACAATGGCACAATTCGTACTAGCTGCAGCTTAACAGGTCAAGTGGGAGAGTCTAGGACCAGGGGGTACAGCATCAGAATAAAAGGACATACCTTTAGAAAGTAGATAAGGAGGAGGAGGAGGAGGAGGAGGAGGAGGAGGAGGAGGAGGAGGAGGAAAAGGAGGAGAAGGAGGAATTTCTTTAGTCGGAGGGTCATGAATCTGTGGAATTTATTGCCACAGACAGCTGTGGAGGCCAAATCATTGGGTATTTTTAAGGTGAAGATTAACTGATTCTTGATTAGTGTGGGTGTCATGGGTTATGGGCAGAAGGCAGGAGAATGGGGTTGATAGAGAAAGATAGATCAGCCATGATTGAATGGCGGAGTAGACTTGATGGACCGAATGGTCTAATTCTGCACCTATGACTTCTGAACTTATGGGAGGCAGTGAGGGGGGCAGCAGAATGTAGAGTGGAAGCAAATGCCAGGCGGGCCAAATAGCTTGGAGGTTTGCAGCAATCCACAACCTTTTGAAACACACACAACCATACCTTTGACAGTGATTTGAGTGCTCTCACAGCATCCCTGCGGTCCTCCAGCAGCGTAGCGGAAGCTACTCTGTCACATAGTTTCTGAACCTGTTTCAGGAGATGAAATGGTTAACGACTGAATGCTGAAGATAATCCAGATAGCTTAACTGTACAACAGCATTCCAAGGATTTCAATGTCTATTAACCTACGAGCAATAAATACAATCCACATGCTGATATGAAGTTATAAATTACTGCACTGCAGAAAGCATATACATCGGGCCGTCAGTAGCGGCGACTACGGAGGGTTCATAGCCCCGGCCACGGATGAACAAAGGAGGAGGACTGACTGAACTTTGTTGCCTTCCACCACAGTGAAGAATGCTGTGGCGGATGTTTATGTTAAATTCTATTGTGTGTTTTTTTTTTAAATTAAGTGTATTGCTGCTGGCAAATTCATTTCACTGCACCCTCGGATGCACGTGATGAATAAAATTGACTTTGACTTTGAGAAAGCTGGGGTTCAAAGTTGGATAATGGCTCTAAGGTCTGATCTCCCACTATTTTTATCGAACAAAACATCCACCCGAAACCAATAGGAAAATGCTAAATTATTGTGAACATGGTTCAAAGTGGATGAACAAAGCATCTACCACAGCTGAGAAATTCCTCCTTTATTGTGCTTTCACATTGTACAAGTTTAGTGGAGGCACAAGGAACTGCAGATGTCGGAATCTTGCGTAAAACAAATTGCCGGAGTAACATAGTGGGTCAGGCTGCACCCGTGGAGAACATGGATAGACAATCTTTCAGGTCGGAACCCTTTTTGGTTAAGTTTTTTTAATTATTATCACGTGTGGGGTAGATGGGAGTCAGGACCGCACTCTCACTGATGAGAGGACGATTCATTTGCCTCATTACAGCTGGGAAGAAACTGTCCCCGAATCTGGAGGTGTGAGTTTTCTAACTTCTGTACCTCTTGCTTGATGGGAGGGGGAGAAGAGGGAGTGACCGGTCCTTGATCATGCTGGTGGCCTTGCCGAGGCAGCATGAAGTGTCGATGACGTCAATGGAAGGGAGGTTGGTTTGTGTGATGGTCTGGGCTATGTCCACAACTCTTCCCAATTTCTTGAAGTCTTGGATGGAGCTGTTCCCAAACCAGGCTGTGTTACATCCTGATAAAATGCTTTCCACAGAGCATCGGCAGAAGTTGGTGAGGGCTGTTGGGGTTTTCTCAGTCTGAAAGGGTCTGAAAAGGGGTTCTGGGCCAAAAGTAATTTATCCATATCCTCCAGAGATGTTGCCTGACTCGCTGAGTTATCGCTGAGTTATTTTTGTATGGATGTAGTACATTGAAGCTGAATGTTCACTTTAAGCGGAACATTACTTCACATTGAGCAGATACACAATGCACTTTCAGTCAACTGCACCATGCTTGTGTCAATTTGTGCAGAAACAGGTCAGTAAAAGTCTAACTAATTCTGGAAGCTGTCCAACTTATTCACATTGACAATGCAATAGAACAAATGTAATCCATAATATTTTATCAACGTTTTTAACTTAAAATTATTACGTATTATTACAGAGGTGCCCATCAAATCTATGCCATCTCGTTTGACAAATTCCAGCAGTCCTGTACTCCTTTTCCTTCATATCCCACAAATTATTCTCGCTGAAACTTTTGCAGTTTCTCAGCGGCTATGTGTTCACCACCTTTGTTAATCTCAATAAAGCTTTCAACCCTGTTTGTCAGGGGCCCCTATGAAAAATCACGATAAAAGTATGGCTGATCGAAAGGTTGTTTGACAACTCTATGACAGTATGGTGTTTAGTTTGGCTATTATTGTCACGTGTACCGAGGTATAATTAAAAACTTTATTTGCATGCTATCCAGTCAAAGACTATACATAATTACATGAAACCATCCTCTGTGCATATGGAGGATAACGGATACTTTTAGTGTAAGGTAAAGTCCGATAAAGTCCGATTAAAGATATTCAGTCTGAAGAAGGGTCTCGACCCGAAACGTCACCCATTCCTTCTCTCCAGAGATGCTGCCTGTCCTGCTGAATTACTCCAGAACTTTGTGCCTATCTGATTAAAGATAGTTCAAAGGTCTCTATTGAGGTAGATGGGAAGTCAGGACCATGTTGTAGCTGATGAAAGGACCATTGCATTGCCTGGAGACAGTTGGGAAGAAACTGTCCCTGAATCTGGAGACATGCGTTTTCACACTTCTGTACCTCTTGCCCGATGGGAGAGGGGAGAAGTGGGAGCGACCAGGTGGCGACTGGTTCTTGATTATTGCTGGTAGCCTTGCCGAGGCAGCGTGAAGTGTAGGTGGTCAATGGAAAGGTGGATTGGATGGATTGTGTGATGGTCTGGGCTACATCCACAACTCTGCAAAATTTTACCGTCATGGATGGAACTGTTCCCAAATCAGAGATAGATCAGAGAAATAGGTGTTCACACCTATTCCCAATATCCAATGATGTGAAAGAAAGCTGTGTGGCTTGCCCGAACACTATTTATTACAATATTCTCTGCAATGCTGTCTCATTGCCTAGCCTGATAAAGGTGGAATCACCTTTAAATAACTTAAAAACAGCAAGACTGACAGTTATTTTTAATTTAACCCTCGGCCAAAACCAAAAGTACAAGAAACTACCTTTGCTCTTTGCTCTTCCTCTTTGCTGGTGACTGTGAAGTCAGAAGGTGAAATGGAGGTGAAATGGAGGAAAGCTTGGAGACATTTGCCAGTGCCTGAGGCACCTATGGCACAAAGAAAACAGAAATCATGCACCAACCTGCACTGAACACATCATACACAGAACTAAACATCCTTGTGAATGGTCAGAGGTTTCAGTAGTGGACAAGTTTACAGACCTTGGCAGCACCCTCTCAAGATCAGTCAACATTCAGTCAATACAGGTTAGCAAAAGCCAGTTTTGCTTTTGGAAGAGGGAGGTAAAGTGTGGGAATGAAGAGGAATCAGTCTAAAGATTAAGCTGAAGGTGTCTCATCCTACTGTCATACCCAGCTTAACCTACACTAGCAAGACATAGACAGAGTACAGCAGACAGTCCACATGACCTGACTGTGCAGATACTTCACATCAAGAGGAAGACACGTTCCATTCACACAGATTCTACCCCAAACACACCTCCACAGTATCTATGAAAGAATCACAGATCAGGTGGTTAGGACATCAGATGAATGTCCAATGACAGAATACCAAAGCAGCAGCTTTATGAGAAATGACTGAGGGCAAACAATCATATGGCGGACAGCCAAAGAGATTGAAAGACTATCCTGCAACATCCCAAAAAGTTGCAGCTTTTCAATCTCTCCTTATAATTTCAGCCTCCATTCCAGGCATTATCTTAGTGAACCTCTTCTGTACTCTCTCTCTTTTGTTCCCACATCCTCCCTTCAACAGCTGCACACAATACTCCAAGTGATCTAACCAATGTTTAGTACAGCTGTAAAATCCCAACTCTTATGCTCAATGTCTCAGCCAACAAAGGTATGCATGCAAAATGCTTTTGTCACTACCCTATCTACCCATGCTGCACATTCAGAAAGCCATGAACTGGCACCCTCCTAGGTCCCTGCCATTATTTATTTGATCTTTTATTTTACTTCCAAAGTGTATTACCTCACACTTGTCTGGATTAAATTCCATTTGGCACTCCTCTGCCTAACTTATCAGCTGATCTGTATCCTGAGGCACTTACAAATCATATCCCTGCATTCTCATCCAAGTCGTTGATATATTACAAAGGTCCAATCACCAATTCCTGAGATACACAACACAACAGTTTCCTGAGAAAACACTACTATCCTCTGCCTCCTATCACTGTTAATTTTGGATCCAGTTTGCCGACAGTTTATATCCTGTAACAAACAGGATGGAAAAAATGAAATCAGTTAATGACTAGAGACATTAAACGGCAGAATGCCAGAGGGAACAGTGCTGAAGCCGCAACTATACACAATTTATATTAATGACTTGAATGAAGGGACTGCAGCCACGTTTGTTGATGAGGTAGGTTAGCAAGCTTGAGGAAGACAAAGAGCTGGAAAGGGATACAGATAGGTGAAGTGATTAGAGAAGAAGTTGGCTGTTGGAGTATAATGTGGGAAATGTGAGGTTATCAACATTGGAAGGGTAAAAAAAAATATTTAAAAGGAGCAAAGGACTACAAATGCATTACATTACAAAAGATGTCGGAGATCCTAGTCCATAAAATACAAAAGAATGTTGGCAAAAAGAGACACAAACTGCTGGAGTAACTCAGGCAGTCTGACCCTTCTGAAGAAGTGGCTTGACCAGACACGTCACCTATCCATGTTCTCCAGAGATGATGTCTGACTCAATAAGTTATTCTAGCAGTTGGTCTTTTTTTTTAGTAAACCAGGATCTGCAGTTCCTTATATCTAAACATTATTGGCAGGCAGGTAAAACAAATAAATACAATTGGCCTTTCCTGTGAAGGATATGACGAATGGGAAGTAGAAACATTTGGTGGAATTTCACTATATTTTAAGGCCTTTTCTGGTGTACTGGGTGAGTTCTGCTCTATGTGCCTTTGGAATTATATGCTTAGTCTGGAGAAAATGAACAGGCAATGTAAGAGTTATAGAGTGATACAGCATAGAAACATACCATTGGGCGCACCGATCCATAATAATCTCATCTCCCAGCACTTAGTCCATAATCTTTTATGCCTCAGCAATTCAAGAGCTCATCCAGACACATCTTAAACACTGTTAGTGACCCAGCTTCAACAACTCCCAGGTCAGTGTACTCCAGGTACTTAATAGTTCCTGGATTAAGGAGCCCTTATATCCCCTCTGAAACTCTTCCCTCTCACCCTAGATCTGTCAGGGCTCGAAATTGACGGTTGCCCGGGTGCCAATGACCAAAGTGCCACCGGGCAACCTAAATGGCGAGTCATTTTGCCCGGCTTGGCAACTTGGTTTATACCGAAGATAGACACAAAAAACTGGAGTAACTCCGCGGGTCCGGCAGCATCTCTGGAGAAAAGGAACGTGACGTTTTGTGTCGGCGACGGTTGTGGGAAAGATGCTAAGTTCAAGTTCAAGTGAGTTTATTGTCATGTGTCCCTGTATAGGACAATGAAATTCTTACTTTGCTTAAGCACACAGAAAATAGTAGGCATTTACTACAAAACAGATAAATGTGTCCATATACCATGATATAAATATATACACACATGAATAAATAAACTGGTAGTGCAAATAACAGAAAGTGGTTGCTAATAGTCAGAGTTTTGTCCGAGCCAGGTTTAATAACCTGATGGCTGAGGGGAAGTAGCTATTCCTGAACCTGGTTGTTGCAGTCTTCAGGCTCCTGTACCTTCTACCTGAAGGTAGCAGGGAGATCAGTGTGTGGCCAGGATGGTGTGGATCTTTGATGATACTGCCAGCCTTTTTGAGGCAGCGACTGCGATAAAACCCCTCGATGGAAGGAAGGTCAGAGCCGATGATGGACTGGGCAGTGTGGCGTGACGGAGGGTCGGAGCGAATGTCGGGCCCCGCACAGCAGCAGCGGCGGCTCCATCTCCTCTTCCCGCACCCCGCCCGGCCTGTTAGCGGCAGCTGCTGCCACTCTGCCAACCAAAGATCCTATAGGATCTTTGCCGCCAACGGTGCTTTCAAAACAGACCCTTGGAGGGAGGTGTCGGTCAGAGGCGGAAGTAGAGTGGGTGGGGGGTGATTGGAGGAGGGAGACGAGCCAAAACACTCTCGACAGACCTGCACCGCAGCCAGGATCGATCCCGGTTTCCCCGTCCCCGCCCGAGAACCCCCCCACGCCCAGGGATGGCCAGAGCGTCAGGAGTCAGACGGGCGCGGTGCCCCCAGGCCCACAGCCAGCGCAGACAAGCAGCGCAAAACCCAGCTCACTCTGCCTGTCCCGCCAGGTTAACCAACAGCCCTGTATGGATTGAGACGGGGCTGTAGGCGAGACAGGCAGCTGAGCTGCATTTAGCGCTGGATTGAGCTGAAATTACCGTTCACAGAAGCCTCCGAATCCTCGCGTGTGTGTGAGTGTGCGCGCGCGGCCGCCAAGATATTCTGTCCGCGGTCCCCTCTATATTTTGGTTACGATTTCTGTGCCTGACATGTGTTGTACGAGGAGCGCTGGCCTTCCTTCCCACCTCCTCTGCCCCTTCCTCGCTCTCTCTCTCTCTCTGACGCCCCCCTCCACGTCCCCTTATCCTGAGAGCCCTCCTCTTCATCCCGCACTGATCCCCATTCCTGTCTCTATTCAGTCCTCACTGACATCCCCTGTGCTCCCCACTCCCCCCCCCCACATCTATTCATCCTGCACTGATCTCCCTAGCCACCTCGCATTGATTCTTCTGCCACTCCCCATCAATCCTACATCGGTCCCCCAATTCATTCTGTACTGTCACCCCTTCATCCTACACTGCTCCTCCCATCCATCCTGCACAGATTCCCCCCATTCAACCCCACTGACATCCCCCGCGCTCTCCCCTCATAATTTTACCTACTCCAACCAACACTCACTAATTCCCCTGCCTCAATCCATCCAGTCCACGCCGATTGCCTTCTCAAGCCCCCCCCCCCCACCACCATCTATCCATCCATCCTGCACTGATTCATACACCCCCCCCCCCCCCCCCCCGACCCTATTGTGCTGTAAATGTCTTCAGAGCTAACATTGACTATGTTTGATAACGGAATGCAATCAAATATGTTTTAATTCCCAATGTTATTATTTGTTTTAATCCATAAAGATGGATTAATTAAATTTTGAACACGTGAAACATTAAAACCGCTGTGTTCGATTGTCACTGACACGTTATTACAGAATTCATTTTAATGGCAAATCAATGATGTTAATATGGAGTATCAGTACAGTAGTTATTTAATGAGCAACATTCAGAACTATACGTTGGATTTATCCAGGTTTTACTTCTAGTCAGTCATATACATCACAAATCTGGTCAGGAGATATTTCAATTGAAATTCTAACGTTAATTCTGAAGTGGGAATGATGGAAAAAGCATTTATCAACAAAAAAATTTTTAAATGGTGCTTACAAACTGGGTATCTTCATTGCCACATACATCTAATCTGAATGTCTGGTAATGTGGCGTCTTGACACCTTTAAATATATTACCAAACATTTGCTGCATTTATGTCCTTTGGCCATCTCTTGTCAGTTAGTATAATGTTTAACCTGTCAGATGGGTATAGTCAGTTTTGTCAGCTATTATTATAAAATGCCTTTAGAAAATTCCTTGCAACCTGTATATTTTGTGGTGGATAAATTAAGTGGGAAGCGAGAGTGTTTCTGTACCAATAGCAATAACGACCCAAGCTATGGCCATGTCATGATAATTTTCGGTCCTTCACAGAAAATATGCATCAATCTGTAGTGTGCATGGTTAAGCATATATGTTATCAAGGTCCAGGATTTATTGACACAGGTTGATCATACGCTGAATAATCCAACCACATTTTTGTTTGGAAGTGGAAAGAAATAATAAAAATTGCATTAATTGCAATGTGTAAAAAGAGTTGAGATACCGTATTATAATTTTGCTGCATGTCATTGTGGTATATATCATGTCTTGATTGGTAAATATGTTAGTTTGTGACTTTATTTGAAGCAGAAATAATATGTGAATGCTTCATTGAGCATAATTCCGACTGGTAACAACGCACTTCGTCCGAGCATGCGTCATGCAAGCCATCTTAAATGACTACCTAAAATGTCATTTGGCAACCTAAAAAGCTGCCAAGGTTGCCCGGCTGGCAACAGGGAAAAAAGGTTAAGCGAGAGCCCTGTCTGTTCTCTACTTTTATCCATATCTGATGTGGGGGACGTTTCCTTTAGAGACCCTATTTATACCCATCATAACCTTATATATCTCAATTATGTCTCTTAACATGCTCTGCTCAGGGAAAAGATCCAGCTTCTCCAGTCCATCCTAATGAATGAACAACTCCATCCCAGGCAAAATCCTGGTGAATCTTCCCTGAACTCTCTCCTTCCTATAGCATTGAGACTAGTGCTGCACATGGTAAGGGAGTTAAGCCCCTGTCCCACGATGCGAGTTCACCCAAGAGCTCTCCCAAGTTTAAAAAAAAATCTAACTTGTGGTAAGTACGTAGCGGGTACGTAGGACCTCGTGGATGTCCTGTTGCGGCTCGTAACGCTAACGGCAGATATTCGGGAAACGCGGTAACTAACGGTAGGTACTCGGGAAACTCTTGGACATTTTTCACAATGTTTAAAAAACTTCACGAGTTACCCCGTTTCCCGAGTACCTGCCGTTAGCATTACAAGCCTGTACGGGACATCCACGAGGTCCTATGTACCCGCTACGTACTTACCACGAGTTAGATTTTTTTTAAACTCGGGAGAGCTCTTGTGTGAACTCGCATAGTGGGACAGAGGCTTTAATGAGTATGGGGAGAAATTAGGAAAGTAGTATTGACCCTAAGATTGGCAGCCATGATCCTTTCTATGAGGATATTGAATGATCTTATAAGAGGCCATTGACTGCAGCAGAGCACCTAGAACTCCAAATGTAGCCTTACCAATATTGTGTACATCTGTAACATAATGTCCTAACTCCTGTACTCAATAGCTTGACCGATGTGGGCAAAGGTGCCCATTGCCTTCTTCACCACCCTGACAGCCTTTGTCTGTACACCTTAATAAAACTATGTTCCTGCACCACTATGTCTCTGTTCTACAACACTCCCCAGAACCCTGCTAATTACCGTGCAAATCCTGCTCGGATTTGCGTTGTGTGGAAAAAGTTGCCCTTCAGGTCCCTTTTAAATCTTTCCCATATCATCTTCAACTGTATTCAATTGCCCTTCCTGTAACAAGATGTCCTAATTCCTGTATTCAATACCCTGAAAAATGAAGGCAAAGATGTCAAATGCCTTCTTCACCACCATGACATGTGCCCCCACCTCCATCGAACGATGTACCTACACCCCTGGGGTTCTCTGTTCTACAACACACCCCATGGAACTGTTATTTACCGTGTAAGTTTTGCCATAGTTATCAACTCCTCACATTTATCTAAATTAAACTCCATACACCATTCTCGGCCCATTGGTCCAGTTGATCAAGATCCCAACGTATTCACAGATAATCTTCTTCACTGTCCACTAGTGTCATCCACAAACTTACTAACCATACATACCACCTACAATCCCATCCGAATTGTTATTATAAATAATGAACACCAGTGGGCCTGGCACTGATCCCCATGCACACAGATATGCTGATGGTCCCAAATTAGTCCTTGCCTTTCCAAATGCATAGAACAGGGCAACACAAGAACAGGCCCTTCAGCGTACAATGTCTCTGCCCCACAAGATGCCAAGACCCATCTGTCTGCACATAATCCATATCCCCCCATTCCCTCAATATCCATGTCTCAAATGCCACAATCGTACCTGCCTTACCTACAACCCCAGCAGCACGTTCCAGGTACTCGCCACCAACTGTGTAAAAGAACTTGCCCCGCACAATTCCTTTACATTTTGCCTTTCTCACCTTAAAGCTATGCTCTCGAGTATTTGACTTTTCTATCTTGGCGAAAAGGTTCTGGCTGTCTACCCTATCTATGCCTCTCAGAATTTTCCATATTTCTATCAGGTCTCCCCTGAACCTCCGTAATGCTAGAGAAAACAATTCAAGTTTGTCCAACCTCTCCCTCTAGCTAATATCCCCTAATCAAGGCATCATTCTGGCAAGCCTCCTCTGCTCCCTTTCCAAATCCCCCACGTCATTCCTTTGATGGGGTGACCATAACTGTACACAAGACTTCAAATATTCCAATACTCCAAATGCATGTAGTTCCTTTCTCTAAAAGCCATTCCGATAACTTACCCCTTCACTGATGGAAGGCTCATCATTCTTCAGTTCTTAAGCTTTTCCTAACAACCTTTCTTAAAAAGGCACAATATTAGCCACCCCCCAGTCATTCAGCGCCTCATCCATGGCTATTGGTGATTGAAGTATCTCGTTCGGGGGCTCTACATTTTCTTCCCTCGTTTTGCATGATGTCCCGGAATATATTTCACCAGATGCCAGGGATGTATCTATGCAAATGTGGTGTAACAGCTCCGGCACCACCTCTTCTGCAATGTGAATTCTCTTTAAGGCATCACTATTAACTTCCCCAAATTCCCTCAGGTCCATGTCTTTCTCCATCATAAATACAGATGATAAATGCCCCACCCACGTTCTGTGCCTCCCCAAATAGAGGACCTTATTGATCTTTAAGGACCCCATTCTCTCCATAGTTACCAAAGCTATCTCCTGCCCCCCTTTATCCCTTCAAGATTTCCCTCTTACGTGTATATCCACTATACTTAGGGAATTCACTTGATGTCAGCGAACTATACCCGACATATCAGATCCTTGATATCATGCCAAACCTTTATTATTGACCAGATTATCACTTCAGCCTATGCTGCTGGCTCCTGCCAGCCTTACCCCCTTAACTCTCAGGGTGAGTGAAGATACTCTTCACTCTTGCTCTGTCATTCAATCATGGCTGATCTATCTTTCCCTTTCAACCCCATTCTCCTGCCTTCTCCCCGTAACCTTTGCCACCTTTGCTAATCAAGAATCTGTCAATCTCTATTTTAAAAATGCCTAATGACGGCATCCACAGCTGTCTGTGTTCACTAATTCCACAAGTTATCCACCCTCCAGCTAAAGAAATTCCTCCTCATCTCCATTATAAAGGTATGCCCTTTTATTCTGAACTCTTGCAATTTGACTTCTAAAATAGTCCCACCAGATGTCTCTTTACCTGGAAGCAGTCCTCCCCAATCAACGTTTGAACATTCCTGTCTAATACCATTAAAATTTACCTTTCCCTGATTTAGGGCTTCAGCCTTTGGACCCCTACTGTCCTTTTTCATTACTATTTTAGAGCTAATGGAATTATAGTCATTAGTCTCAAAATGCCTCACTCCCCATGAACACTTCAGTCACCCGCCCTGTCTTATTTCCCAAGAGGATGCTATGTGTTGCCCCTTCTATGGTCAGGCATTCTACACGTTGATTCAGAAAACTTTCCTGAACATACTCAACAAATTCCACCTCATTCAAACCCATAGCAATATGGCAGGCATAGCTGATTTTTAGAAAGCTAAAATCTTACATGATTATTAAATATCTTGTTAAAATATTGTACACTAATATTTTTGCAGCTATTTGTGATGCCTCGCATATTTGCTCCTCTAATCCCCGTTTACTATGGGGAGGGGGGGGGGGGGAGAAGGGGAAGGGGGTGCTATAACACAACCCATTCAAAGTGATCAGCCCTCTCGTATTCCTCACTTCCACCATAGCCTTACTGGCCGATCCTTTTCTATGTACAAACATTATGTTCTCCCTAATCATAGATCCAATCCCCTGTTACATCGCCGCCTCTAATATTTCTCAAATGTAAAAATGGTTTCCACAGCTCCACCATGCTTTCAGACCTCCATCATCATCTAGGTGAACAACCTTTTCCTGAACTCAGTATTAACTCTTCTAACAATTCTGTGTCTTTCCCACCACCTGCCTAATCAATAAATTATGTCATCACTTCATTTGCTGGAAAACTATTAATAACATCAAAACATCTCCTGTCAACTAGATTAAATGCCCTGAAATCCTAAAGGGAGATGCAAAGTGACTCTAAATTAGCAGACAGTTGTGGCTGTTACAGACACTGAATTGGTCTCTTGCTAAAAAATGAAGCAAATTGACCATGGTTGAATATAATTGGAGACATTTACATAACACTGCATTAATACTAGATTATACGTTAAAACTATTATAGCAAATCCAATAAATGATTCAAACCAACTCTGGGAGAATATTGAGAAATCTGTCCCATGTAACTCCAGTTTGAGTACTATTTCCATCTACAAATTATGTTACTTTATTCCAACTACTGTTCATTATGTATTTATTTAAACTACTCAAGCAGTTTTTCCTCTACTGTTGAGGACAAATATTTTCTCTTATTTATTCCATAAAAGAAACCACAAACAACCAAAACAAGATCAACTGAGATTCAAGTGAAACATTCTCCATGCAATGGGGTTATCTTATCAACCAAACTGGAAGCAGAACAATCGTAACCAAACTTTAAACTCACGTGTGGATTTTCAACTTAACTGACCTTTAGTCCAATGTCCAAAGTTCACAACCTGATCAGCTGAGATTGATTACTGACAGCTCCTCTCTAAAGAAAAAAGGTTTGGTCCATCTGTCACCTTTCAGCTAACCCAGAAATCTGGATACCATGTTGATGGCTCAGTAACAGCAGATGTTGAGTACCATTTTGGAAGTATTTTATTCAATGTAATAAAGAATATACCATACTCACAAACCTATGATGACTTTAGTACAGACCTTGTATTTGATTTGTTTTAATTTAGCACCGAGGTAGCGCTTCTGGACTTTTCAACGTGTGTATGATTTTGTGGAAGTTTAAATAGGTGACGGTCTGTAAAATGCTCCTTTTTCTTAACATCCAGCAGTTTTTTAAAGATCTGGAGAAGCTTTGGAATGTAGTCAAAGAAGATTATGACTGCTGGGAAGATGCCACCGGGATCTTTGGCATGTGTGAGTATTCCAGGCCTATATCATGCCAAATAAAAAGTGCTGACAATACAATGTTTCAGTCAATAAGCATTCAACTCTATTTCTCTCTCCACAGATGCTGCTGAGCTTTTCCAACAAGGTGTTAGATTTTCAGCATTTGCTGCTCTGTCCTTGCTCCAATTAAATTATGCCTGCCAGAGCAGAGTCTGGATGTCAGGGCTAAGGTCAGGCTGGCAAATTGTCCATACAGTTCAGGGACACAAGTTATCTTGGGAGGTTTGAAATGAATTAAAGAAGGATCCATAGCTCTAAATGATATATAATTATATCTACATCACCAAGATCCACAATCCCACCCGATTTTTGGTGCTGTCAGCCAAATTGTTAATATAGGTTGTCAATAAGTATGGTCCAAACATTGATCTCTGTTTGTACTCAACTCGTCACTGTTTCCCAACAAAAAAGATCTGTTTCTTCCCACACTCTTTATTAGTTAATGAATATATTAGCTCCAATCAGGAGTGTTCTGACAATCCAAATGTACCACATTCGCTGGTTCTGAAATTTCTATTCCATTGGACGTGTTCTCAAACAATTTCAATGATTTGATCAAACATGATTCCCTTTCATCATTCCATTCTCACCCTACTTCGACAAAAATTCTAGGAACAGCAACATCTGTGGCGAAAGAAACAGAATGAATGTTTCTGATAGGAGGTACACAAAAATGCTGGAGAAACTCAGCGGGTACAGCAGCATCTATGGAGCGAAGGAAATAGGCAACGTTTTGGGCCGAAACCCTTCTTCAGACTGATGGGGGGTGGTGGGGAGAAGAAAGGAAAAAGGAGGAGGAGGAGCCCGAGGGCCGAGGGATGGGAGGAAACTGTTTCCGGAGAGAGAACTTCTTCAAAGTAGGCATACCTTGAGGTATATTTCTGATAAACTGCCTTCTACCCAAAACATTAACATTAACTGTTTCTCTTTCCACAGAGACTGCCCGACAGGCGTTACCAGCACATGCATTTTTAATTGATTATCATTTTGGTAAAGATTTCAGCTAATCTATTACTGATTTGAAGCCAACAGTCAACAGCTCCCCATTTACTCTCTCCCTCTTTTTCTTAAACAGGATCACATTTGCTGCCATCCAGTTGATCGGAATCATTCCAGAACCTATAGAATTCTAAACGATGTACACCAGCGCTTCTATTTGCATCATAGTCACTACTTTCAAAGTTCAAATGTCGATTGGCTCCTTAGGAGTTTATGCCTTTCAGTCTCACCAATTTGCCAAGCACTCTTTTATCACAAATACTGATTTCCTTCATGTTTTATTTCTTGCAGCACTAAGTATTCATAGATTTCTGGCTAGTTTAAGTATGTTTCTCTGTGAATTCACAAGAAAATATTCACAACCCCCCCCATCTCAGATTCCAAGGCTGACATCATAAGGAGAACGAAACCTCTGAAAGAGTCAACCCTGATAGTGTACCTGGCTGTATTCTCACTACAATGGTCTGAGGTCCCCACCTGCCTTAAAAGGATATCCATGATAATGGTGTCCAAGAGGTCATATGCCGCAGTGACGTCTGACCTGTGGCACCCACATCCATTGTGACACAGATCAAGTCCTGCCTCTCACAACCTGAACCCGCTTCACCCACTGCTAAAACAGATTGTCAGGTGGTTGCAACTTTGCTGGCTCTCCACTCTGTGCTGGACCACTAAGACAACAGGAACGCAAGTCAGGCTGCTGTTCATCGACAATACCATCTCAGGCCCCCTCAGTTACTCCAGCACTTTGTGTCTATCTTTGGTATAAACCAGCATCTGTAGTTATTTGTTTCTCCATCTGGACTTTATTAAATGCCTTACAGATGGAGAGACTCCAAATCATGTTTGGAGAGGCAACATCTTCAATGCTGTTTCTCCAATACATGGGGCAAAACTGTTTTGAGACAAAGTATTTGAGAGGGACATTATCAAATGAGGACAGGGTTAACAATGTTTTAGCACATCGTTTCTCTGGGCAGAGTTTGGGGTGAGGTGCCCCTGCACAGCTGGGAACTGAAGGGGTCGGATACTTGAGTTTGAACTGATTGTATTTATGTGTAGTATTAAGTGATCTGTTTGGACAGCGTGCAGAACAAAACTGTCCCTGTACCTAAGTACACGTGACAATAATAAACCTGAACCCTATCCGCCACGTGGTCCCCGCTTCTCCCTCGACAGATGCTGCCCGACCTGCTGTCCCCAGCAGGTCCTGTTCCATAGGCACAGAGTGCTGGAGTAACTCAGCGGGTCAGGCAGCATCTGTGGAGAACATGGACACAGAGTGCTGGAGTAACTCAGCGGGTCAGTGGAGAGAAGGAATGGCCGGTTGCTAGCGGCTGAAGGTGGCGACTGCCCGGTCAGGTCCTTGGATCGTGGCTCAGGGTCAACCTGCTGCCAAGCCGAGGCAGTGTTTGGCGGAGTCAGGGCCGGAACCGCCGCCGCCCCCCCTCCTCCCCTCTCCGCGGGTGAGAGAAATGGAGGCCGAGGCCTGGGTCCGGCTCGCGGGCCCGCAGGCGACAGTGTGGAAGGGCGGCGGGCCCGGTCCTGGGACTGGGGCCGAGGCCCGGACTCGCCTTGCCGCGGGCGCGGCTACTCACTGTCTCGGCGCCGCTGCGCTGCGGGCCGGCGCTCTGGCCGCCCATTACTCCTCGCAGGAAGTTCATGGCCGCCCGCCGCCGCCAACTGTCAGCCGCCGCTGTCGCCGCGCCTGCGCACTCAGGGGGGGAGGGCCGGGGGCGGGGGGCGGTGCCTCTCTCCTCCCCCACCCCATCCCCGTCACTGCGCCTGCGCGGCCAGCTGGGAGGCCGGCGACGTGGCAGCTGCATCGTGGGCAACGGGCAGTGGGCGGCCGCGCCGGTGCGCGCCGGTCGCCCAGTCACAGAGCTGGATCTACGTCGATCAGTGCCGCCTCCCCGACTACAACACGACGGCCAGCAAAGGGGAGGTCCAACAGTAAAGTGGGAAGGAAACACAAATAGTTACACACATGGTGAGATCTTGAGGGGAAAAACACAAAATATTTAAGGAACGTGGCCTCACTGACAATAACATGACTAGTTGTCGCTGGGGGCCATCAAAGGCAAAGATTATAGAGGAGCTCCTCTATAATCTTTGATCAAAGGGGAGGTCCAACAGTACAGTGGGAAGGAAACACAAGTAGTTACACACATGGTGAGATCTTGAGGGGAAAAACACAAAATAGTTGAGGAACGTGGCCTCACTGACAATAACATAACTAGTTGTCGCTGGGGGCCATCAAAGGGGAGGTTGAATAGCAGAGTGGAAACAAGTAGGTGCCTTCTCCCCATATCCATTGATTCGGCCAGCCCTGAGAGCTCTATCTAACTATCTTTTGAAAGCATCCAGTGAATCGGCCTCCACTGCCTTCTGAGCCAGAGAACTCCACAAATTCACAACTCTGGGTGAAAAGGTTTTTCCACATCTTGGTTCTAAATTATCTGATCATCTCATTCTACACATGGTGGGATCTTGAGAAAAACACAACACAATGTAGGGACGCGGCCTTACTGACTACAACAAGACTAGTTGTCAAAGGGAAGGTTCAACAGTAGAGTGGGAAACACAAGGTGGAACGGCACTCCCGTCGGAGTGGCCCAGCCCGAGGGAGGAACGGCACTCCCGTCGGAGTGGCCCAGCCCGAGGGAGGAACGGCACTCCCGTCGGAGTGGCCCAGCCCGAGGGAGGAACGGCACTCCCGTCGGAGTGGCCCAGCCCGAGGGAGGAACGGCACTTCCATCGGAGTGGCCCAGCTCGAGGGAGGAACGGCACTCACGTGAGGGCGATCCGGCTCGGCGCTGGAACGGTGCTCCGGTGGCTGGGACGGCGTTCTGGCGGCGGTGACCTGAGTCCTGGGTTCAGCTGCGGGCCAGTGGCTGCGTCCGCTGGACTGGAGGGCGGCAGCTTCGACCACCCCGGGCTGTTTGAGCTGGCCCGTTGCGGGGTTCGGTGAGCCGCGGGACTGATTTACCATCGCCCGGTGGGGTATCGCCTCAGCGCAGAGGGAGAAGAGGAGGGAAGAGACTGCAGCCCTAAGATTTTTGCCTCCACCACAGTGAGGTGCTTGGAGGACTCACTGTGGTGGTGTTAATTTGTGTTTATTGTTGTTATTATTGTATGATTGTATGTATGACTGCAGGCACGAAATTTTGTTCAGACCGTAAGGTCTGAATGACAAGGCATTCAATTCAATTCAATTCAATTCAATTTCAGCAGCGGGAGGTGTGAGAGAGGGTCTGAGTTTGGCGATGTTGCGGAGATGAAAGAAGGAGGTTTTAATGACATGGCGGATGTGAGGCTCAAGGGAGAGGGTGGAATCAAAGATCACGCCAAGGTTGCGGGCCTGGGGAGATGGGGAGACAGTGGTGCCGTCGATGGTGAGAGTGGGGTTATAGTGGAAGTAAATTAACAGTAAAGTGGAAGCAATGCATAGGTACATAGAAAATAGGTGTAAGCAATTCTGCCCTTCGAGCCAGCACCGCCATTCAATGTGATCATGGCTGATCATCCACAATCAGTACCCCGTTCCTGTATTCTCCCCATATCCCTTGATTGCACTAGCCCTAATGGGCCTGTCCCACTTAGGCAATTTTTCAACATGTTGAAAAACCTTTGATGACAGTGGCAACAAATTTTGCTGTCGTAGGTGCTGTTGTGGGTTGTCGCCAGGTCTCGTAGATGAATTCCATTAAAAATTAGTCCCTGGCAGTCGCCTAAAGAGTCGCCTAAGTGGGACAGGCCCATAAGAGCTCTATCTAACTCTCTTCTGAATGCATGTAGTGAACCAGCCTCCACTGCCTTCTGAGGCAGAGAATTCCACAAATTCACAACTCTCTGTGTGAAAATGTGTTTCCTCATCTCAGTTCTAAATGGCCTCCCCCTTATTCTACATATTGTGGGATCTTGAGAAAAACATAAAATAATGGAGGGACGGACTGACTACAACACGACTAGTTGTCAAAGGGGAGGTTTAACAGGAGAGTGGAAACACAAGTAGCTACACATGGTGGGATCTTGAGAAAACACAAAATAATTGAGGAACGTGGCTTCACTGACAATAACATGACTAGTTGTCGCTGGGGCCTCTCCTTATAGCTAATACCCTCTAATACAAGCGACATTCTGTCAAACTGTCTGAGCATCCTCTCCAAAGCCGCCACATCCTCCCTGTAATGGGACGACCAGAACTGCATGCAATATCCCAAATACTGCCTGATCAAAGTCCTATAAAGCTGCAACATGACTTCCCAACTCATATGCGCAATGCTGCAATGGAGGCTAGCATATCATACACTTTCCCCACCACTGTTTCACTGGAGGGACAAGGATTGGCATTTGTGCAAAGATCTCCTCATCATCCATGGTGTGTTGGGTTCAAATGACTGCAGGCCTGGCCGCAACCTAATTTGGAATGGCCCCATTATAATTATGACACGTCTTTATAGGTTTTGTGTGCATGTCTGAGTTTATGTGCCTGTGATGCTACTGCAAGCAAGAATTTCATTGTACTGTAAACCCTCGATATAACGGACCACGATGGGGAGGGAGGATGGTGTCCGTTATTGCCGATTGTCCGCTATAACCAAGTGAATGGGGTAAATTTTAACCCAAGGCCGGGAGGGTAGAAACACGACATTGGGGGGAGTGGGAGGTTAACCAAGTGGGTATTCACAGGCCAGGGAGCCACAGCGCCCCCTTCCCCACGCAATGCGCTGGGGACGGGCCCGATATTCACACCGCCTTCATGCTGTTCACTCTCTCCACTTCCGTGAACAGAAGCTCCCACCACACGGCGCCAGTTCATTGGGTAACTGGCCGTGGTTGCATCAGGAGCCTCGATCTGCGATAAGCAAAATCTGCTACATAGAAGCCCATTATTGCAAGGGTTTATTGTACCTGTACATCACTGTACCTGTGCATATGAGAACAAACTCTATTCGACTTGTCTGGAACTTTAGCATTGTCGCAAGTGTCACTACAATGCTAATGTTGAAACTCTCAAGGACACCATAAACGTCACTCTTTTCTGGTAGCAACTCTCAGGCGATCTGGTTGTTCTGTTTCTGTTTCAATCTGAGTAAAAACTCGGTGTCAAACACAACTGCATTTTGCCCCATCTCTTTTCTAAATTTTCTGCAATGTGGTCTCTCACTTCCAAAAAACTGCAGGGTGTGTGGAACTAATCCTCAGAACTAGTGATAAACTGTTACCTACAGTGAATATACTCGAGAACTATGCTCACCTGAACCTTAGTAATCTTTCAGTTTAGGTCCATTATTGTCACATGTGCCGAGGTACAGTGAAAAGCTTAGTTTTACATACTATCTAATCAGATCGGATAATACCATACATTGATACAAACATTTCACCATATACAGGATCAAGGCAGGTGAGAGGTTAGAAGTTGGTATGGAGGGTGATGAGAGAAGGTTTAGTGGGCAGATTGCCCACCTCTTTGCAGAGTGTGGATTCGCAAAGAGAGTCTGGAGAGATTTGCAAGGGTCCCTGTCATGGTTTATTCCAAACAGCTCCGTCACAGTGGACTCTGATTTACGGTCTGTTCCCAGGGACGCATTCAGAGACTGACATCGAGTGCTGCTGGAAGGTCATCAACTCAGTGAAAGACGCTCTTTGGTCTGCCCGAGCGTTGTTAACCACCCAGCGGAGCGAGATGTCCATCGGGGAAAGTTGCCGTCTGGCTCGCTGCAGACTGCAGGAGTACTTGCTGAGGGACGCACTGAAGCTCGGTGCAGCCAACGCCAAGGCTCGGTGGGGGAGGACCACGGTCTAGGGTCCTTCCGCTGCTGGACATGGGAGGCAGGGTATGGTGGAGACGCCCCTCAAAATAAGGGAAGAGATCCCATATCAGTGGGTCACATGAGTGTCAAGGGTGGGGGATAAATTTGTGAAATCTGAGCAATGTATGTAGACTGTATTGAATGTTTAAGAAGGAACTGCAGATGCTGGAAAATCGAAGGTAGACAAAAGTGCTGGAGAAACTCAGCGGGTGCAGCAGCATCTATGGAGCGAAGAATATAGGCAATGTTTCGGGCCGAAACCCTTCTTCAGTCTGATGGAGGGTCGACAAAAGTCTGAAGAAGGGTTTCGGCCCGAAACGTTGCCTATTTCCTTCGCTCCATAGATGCTGCTGCACCCGCTGAGTTTCTCCAGCACTTTTGTCTACCTTAGACTGTATTGAATAATTGGTATAGCCTCCAAAAATGGCAGATGAATTTTTTTTGCACGGTTCATGTATTGTATATATTTATTACCTGTATAAAGTCTATTTTGAAATTAAAAAATAAATAAATAAACGAATAGGCAGGAGAAAGGCAGGGAGCAAAAAAGGAATGATGGTTTAATTTGCAACAAGAAAGGGATGATCACCCTGTTGGGAGTGTACTGTGGGCCCCCAAATAGTTAGCGGTAATTAGAAGAACAAATGTGCCAGAAGATTGCAGGCAGCTACAGGTCGAATAAGGTGGTTGTAGGGGATTTTAACTTTCCCAATATTAACTGGGAATGTCATAGTGCGAAAAGTTTAGTCAGGGTGAAATTTGTCAAACTTGTTCAGGAGAATTTAATCCGGCAAGACGATAACAACTACGACTCCCAATTCAAGCTCGACACTGCCCCCGACACCAATCTAATTAATTCGCAAGGGGAGTCAAACGTGTATTCACTCCTACATGCAGCTGGCAAGTTTCCCGACCCCACAGTTTTGATAACTGTCAACAACTTCAACTTTCATGCTCAATTAGATACTGGTGCAAAGGTCAATGTAATGTCAATAAACCTCTACAACATGATAAGAAATAATGAGCTCCTGATTGCGGACAGCTCCACTCTGCATGCTTACAGGGGGGGGGGGGGGGGGGGGGGAGGGGAGTGCTGGTACCACTGGGAAGAGCCACTTTTAAATGTGTGCTGAAAAACCACAAGGGATTTGACCTTCTACGTCTTGAATTCTAACTCTGTGACTCTGTTGGGCAACCAAGATTTAGGACTGATTTTGTTCGACAAAACAGTCCACAAGCTGCTGATATCAATGGACCTGATAAAAGAATACCCTGATCTGTTCGATGACAAATTAGACAAGCTGCCTGTGACCTACAAGATATCCACCGACCCCAAGGTGGTACCTGTTGTTCGTGCACCACACCGTGTGTCACACGCCATGAGGGACAGGGTTGAGTCCATGTTAAATAATATGGTCTCCATGGGCGTGCTGGAAGCAGTCAGCGAGCCCACCGATTGGGCGTCCACCATGGTTGCTACTCTCAAAAAGGATAAAAATGAAATCAATCCAAAAGACTTGAACCATGCCATCAGGCGCCCCCACTATCCCATGAGGACAGTTGATGATGTTGCGGCACAGATCGGACAGGCCACCGTCTTTTCTGTCCTCGATGCAAAGAGCTCTTTCTGGCAGATACCGCTGGACAACGAGTCATCAAACCTCACCACATTTTCTACCCCGTTTGGCAGATTCAAGTTTCTGAGAATGCCATTCGGTATCAACTCTACCAGTGAAGTTTTCCAGAGAACCATGGAACAGCTGTTCGCAGGCCTACCGTGCGCTATCATTGTTGACGATATCCTGGTGTATGGCAAAGATGCGACAGAGCACGATCAAAACCGAAGACGTGTCATGGAGCGGGCACGTCAGATCAACCTCAAGCTCAACCCTAACAAGTGCAAGTTCAGGGTTTCAGAGGTCAGCTACTTCGGGCATGTATTCACTCCCGACGGCCTCAAGCCCGATCCACAGAAAGCTGCTGCCATCACTGAGATGCCGGCCCCCACCGACGTGCTCGGCCTGCAGCGTTTCCTGGGTAAGGTGAACTATCTTGGAAAATTCATACCAAATCTCAGCGAATTAAGCTCGCCCCTGCGACAACTGACTAAAAAGAACATTGCTTGGTCCTGGTTCCAGCAACATCAACAAGCATTTGACGCTTTAAAATCCAAGCTGACCAGTGCACCAACTCTAATATTCTTCGATTTGAAACGTCCCGTGCAGCCTGCCTACAACCATCAGCTGATGGTATCTTGCTCCCCGTTTCATATGCCTCCCGTACCATGACCGACACAGAACAACGCTACGCACAGATCGAGAAGGAGCTGCTGGCTGTCGTCTTTACCTGCTCCAAATTCAAAGACCTTTTATCTTCGGAAACACTTTCACGGTCGAGACAGACCACCAGCCACTGGTGACGATTCTGAACAAACCAATCCATGCTGCACCAGCCCGCCTGCAACGCATGATGTTGCAGCTCCAACGTTTCGACTTCACCCTTCTTTACAAAAAGGGTACAGACATGCACGTTGCGGATACTCTCTCTCGTGAACCTCGAGCATCCTGCGAAACGACACCCCTATGAACGGGAAGAGCTTATGGTCCTCGGCGTTTACTTTGTTCCTACTAAACAACTACGGAGCCTAGCCGAACATACTGCTGCCGACGCCACCCTCCAAATACTCTCATCAGTGATCAAAAGGGGTTTGGCCAGACAGGCGCCCTAGCGTACCAACAGAGGAGCAGCCATTCTTCCTAGTCCGCGATGAACTGGTCATACAGGACGGTGTCATAGTCAAGGGCCACAAAGTCGTGATCCCCTCATCATTGCATGATAAATACTACAATGAGGCACACAGCGGTCACCCGGGAGTCGATGCTACACTGACCCATGCACAGAACCTGTTCTACTGGCCTGGGATGGCCAAATACATACGGGACCGTATATCCTCTTGCCCCACCTGCAACAGTCTTGCACCGCACTAGCAGAGGCAGCCCCTACTGCAACAACCTCCACCAGCCCTGGCCTGGACGTCGGTGGAGGTAGACATCTTCGAATGGCGCGGTAAGCACTACCTCGTCCTCGTCGACTCGTTTTCAACTCGACTTCCTGACCTCCATCACATCTGAGATGGTCATCCGAAAATTAAAGAAACACTTCTCCACATTCGGCTCACCCGTTCATTAGCAGACCAACAACGGCAGACAGTTTACCAGCCACGAGTTCAAGCTCTTTGCTAACTGATGGAATTTCCACCACGTCACGAGCAGCCCTGAGTACCCACAGAGTAACGGACTTGCCGAACGGGCTGTCAGAAGCGCTAAACAACTGATGGAGCAATCGCGCCTGGCCAATTCAGATTTTTACCTTGATCTCCTGAACCTCAGAAACATTACCAGAGACGGGACCCTGGGATCACCAGCCCAGCGACTGATGTCCAGGACAACAAGACCTCCGATTCTGATTGCTCAGCAGAAGCTGATACCTCAAGTGCTGAAGCCTGCTTCAATCCAAAAGCATATTCAGGAGAAACACGATATTCAGAAACGGTCGCACGACAAATCATGCAAACCCCTCCTGCCTCTACTGCCGGGACAGGTTGTTCGTTTACAAACTACCAGTGGACATTCCCGTCTGGCTACTGTTGTCGGCACGGCTGACGCACCTCGATCTTACCTTGTGGGCGATGAGGGAACAGTCTACCGCAGAAGTCGTCAACATCTGCTTGCTGTACGAGAACCCCGTCCGCCGCCGGCAAGACCCTATGCTCCACCGCTTCAGTTCCAGCCGTTCGCTGCCGAATCTTCTACCGATCCCCGCATGCCCCATACTCCTCGCATGCTCCATACTCCTCCACGAGGCGCGGCCGCGGGGTTACCCCTCCTGCACACTTCCCCTTTCAGCCACCACAAGCCTCTCCCGCGGCTTTCTCGCTTCCGGGTTCACCCTCTCCCTCTAATCTTTCCGGTGAAGGAGGGGAGGACTTGGTCCATACGCGTTCGGGCCGCATCAGTAGACCGCCTGATAGATATGGAGAATTTGTTTAACTTTAATGGCATGGATGCTCACTATACTCACTCTTTAAGGGGGAAGGATGTAGATTGGTTTATGCATGCAACCAATCATATATAGGTTAGCATCACTAACCCCGCCTTACTGTATCATTTATATGAACACCTACTTCCTATGCTACGCAGTTCGGTAGCAGACAGGAGGCAGTGACTACTAACATGCTGTTAAGTCTGTATGTGGATTAAAGATGATCTTAAGTTACGTGTTGTGTAGATGTCATATTTACACCTTCCAAGTGTTTTCCAATCAGAAACCTTGTATGAACTTTGCGATCCGCACTCTTCTGAAGACCAGACACCGGGCATTCATGTCTGATGATACAGTGGTCTACAAGAAGTCCAGATACGACCTTGGTAAGGCCATCAAAAAGGCCAAGACTTCTGCTCCAAACTGGAGGATGAGACAGATGTTTAGCAGCTGTGGCAGGGCCTGAATGCAATCACCTCCTACAAGGCGAAACCAGGAGGCAGCTCGAATGTCGGCGAAACATCACTGCTGGACCTGATGGTATACCCGTTCGTGTTCTAAAAACCTGTGCGGACCAACTGGCTGGAGTTTCTACGGACATTTTCAACCTCTCACTTCTGAGGTCTGAGGTTCCCACCTGCTTTAAAAGGGCATCAATGATTCCAGTGCCCAAGAAGAGCAAGGTGACGTGCCTCAATGACTATCTACCAGTGGCACTAACGTCTGTGGTGATGAAGTGCTTTGAGAGGTTGATCATGGCGCAAATCTACTTCTACCTCGATAAAGACCTGGACCTACTGCAGTTCGCTTACTGCCACAACAGGTCTCCGGTGGATGCGATCTCGCTGGCTCTCCACTCCGCTATGGAACACTTGGACAACAAAAGTTCATATCAGGCTGTTATTCATTGATTACAGTTCAGCTTTTAATACAATCATCCCCTCCAAGCTGGTTACCAAACTCGCAGAACTGAGTCTTTTAAGTTCCTTGGAACCATCATCTCCAAGGACCTGAAATGGGGGGCTACCATCGACTCCACAGTCAAACAGGCCCAACAGAGGATGTACTTCCTGCAGCAGTGGAGGAAACACAATCTTCCACAGGCAATGATGGTCCAATTATATACTGCCATCGTAGAGTCTGTCCTCACCTTCTCCATCATAGTCTGGTTTAGCTCAGTCACCAAGCAAGACATCCAGAGGCAGCAGCGAATCGTCTGATCAGCTGAGAAGATTGTGTTAATACCGGCCAAATTAAAGACACCATAAAATGGAGGATCCCTGCACTTGTCTCAGTTGATCCCTGCAAGTGCTTGACTGAATATTTTATTGACTGAAACAAGACTGGGGGGAAGCTTAGAATGAGCTATTTACATTGGGGGCTCACCCGGGATCTCAACGGACCCACAAACACAAGTTTGCAATTAAGTGTGTTGAGCTGTCTTGATCGCGAGTGCAGAAATCGGCGCCAGTGTGCGGTTTTCGCATTGATTTTCGGCACTTCGTTAGTCGGAGTAGATTGATCACTCGCAGGCTTGGGAAAGGGTCCCAACGAGATTGTAGAAGTCTGGCAAGCACGGGGGGTGGATAGCACTCCTTTAGGTTAGGGGCCCATAAAACAGGGCGAGGAGTGGCCCAAAAGCTTGGTCGTAGTTGGCAGATTGCAGCTGCTTAACAAGAGCCAAACGCGCTTCCAGGGCGAGGGGTGGCCCACTGTCCCAGATTTGGTATCCAATTGGTGGGGTATTGAAATACAAGTCTGGTTTACGTGCTAAGTGGTGAAGCATTTGACCTGTTGTTGCTGGGAGCGCTAATTGGAAATGTGCGTTCCGAAAATCGGCATCAACTGCCTGCGCGAAGAGGCTAGGCGCTGACACCTGGTGCCAAGCAGGTGTAAAGGAAATCCCTTTGAAGAGGTAATACCTAGGTTGGTTAGAGGCCAGGCCTGTGTAAAGATATCTGAATCCCTCCCTGAAGTGATGGACGAGAAATCTCGTAAAGGCACTGGGCTTGGTGTCTAGAGTATAAATTGGCTGGGAATACTCCAGTCCATTCGAGATTTCATTGGGCAATTTAATTTGAATTTGAGAGCCCGCGTATGTGGAGGGTTACGCACCAAAACTCGTTGGTCCAAGAACGAGTTTAATTTGCAGAATCAAATTTCCAAATACAGAATTTCACATTGAAGTTCTGCCCGTACGGTATAATTCGAATTCTCTGTAAATAGAACTTCCGAGTTTGTGCATGTTTGAGATTGATTTTGAATAGCGACTGATCAACAGTGAATAGTAACCCTCTGATCAATTGTTGAATCGTACCTGATAGCGAAGAGTAACTGAGAGACGGGAACCTGGTTTACTTGGTGAAAAGTACCCGGATGCGAGAGGTACCCCTAATTCTGTAGAACTTAAAGAGGAGGGATAGAGGTTCCCTTATAGAAGTCCAGTCTTAGCAGGGGAAAGTAGCGTTTAAGAGGAAAAGTAGTCCATTTAAGAAGCAGTACCCCTCAGCAAAGAGTATCCTAGGGAGTGGAAAATCTTCGGTATCAGATGGAGAGGTTCACTGATTGATAACAGCGTGACGCAGCATTGAGATCGAGTGTTAGTAAACTGTGCACTCGCATGTTAAATTATTATTGTAAATTGTAGAAATCCAGCATTGTCTATTTTAGCATCTTCATTGGATCCAAATTGTATAAATACTTTGTGTATGTAAAAAGATTTAGAGTGTGTTAAGATCGCAGACATCTACTTGTATTGTCTACTAGACTAAGTGGGACCCGTTGGGTCCCATGTTCACACGGGAGGGCTGGTCCCCCGACGCAATATTCCACCTCTCCACCAATTCCAATATTGGTGGCCAGTGGGGGGACTTTCTGGAGTGCTGGTATGGGTTCTTGGGGTGGCAGCTCAGTCCCTCAAGCCTGATCTGCTGGCGGCTCACTCACGGCTGGTGGGCTGGCAGTTGACTCATGACTATTCCTTGAAATTGCATTTCAAGCAGGGTGCAAGTATACCAAATTCAAATCCATGTTCCTACCATTTCAAGCAGGGTGCAAGTCCACCAAATTCAAATCCATGTTCCTACCATTTCAAGCAGGGTTCAAGGCCACCAAATTCACGTGCAGTTTCTTACCACTATGAGCAGGGTGCAAGGCCACCGAATTCAAGTGCAGTTTCCAACCACTTCAAGCAGGGTGCAAGGCCACCGAATTCAAGTGCAGTTTCCAACCACTTCAAGCAGGGTGCAAGGCCACCGAATTCAAGTGCAGTTTCATACCACTTCAAGCTGGATCCAAGGCCACTAAATATAAGTGCAGTTTCATACCACTTTCAGCAGGGTGCAAAGCCACCAAATTCAGTGCAGTTTTCTTCCACTTCAAGCAGGGTCCAAGGCCACCAAATTCAAATGCAGCTTCATACCATTTCATGCAGGGTGAAACCACCATAAAACCACACAAAATACCAAACTCACAGTTCAGTAGACATTCAGTGTGTTCAGTTGATTCACAGCTCAGACAGAGTCATGACCTCTCCCTCCCCCATCATGCAGAGACTGAGCCACACCCACACTTCTGGGTTTTATAACCCCTCCCCCTGCCACCGGAAAAGGTGTGGCTTTCAGGGCGTGATTGACAGGAGAGAGATTCTCAACATTTTAAAAACACTAATAACACTTTTATTTTTCATTGATGGGAAGAATTCTCTGCACCTGCTCAGCTGAGGGGGGACTGAGTAAGATCACAGCCGTAAGTGCAGCGTTTTATCTAAAATCAATATACAGTGCAAACAGGAAGTGCATTTGCAGTAATGCCTTATAACTTCGCCAAAGCACCCAAGCCGCCATTTGCAGTAAGTAGTGCCTCTCAACCTCAAGCCAAAGCACCCAAGCCACCATTTGTTCAGTGTCATTTAGAGCTCAGAGAGACATCACCCTTGGCTTCATCCATCTTGCAGAGAGTGAGTGAGGCACACCACTTCCTGGTTTTATAGTCCCTCCCCCTCTCTCCTGCACGTGCAGCAGAGAGAATGGTGTTTTTTTTAAACTTCAAGCCAAAGCTCCCAAGCCACCATTTGCAGTAAATTGTGCATTTCAACTTCAAGCCAAAGCACCCAAGCCACCATTTGCAGTAAGTAGTGCCTTTCAACCTCATGCCACCATTTGCAGTAAGTAGTGCCTTTCAACTTCAAGCCAAAGCACCCAAGCCACCATTTGCAGTAAGTAGTGCCTTTCAACTTCATGCCACCATTTGCAGTAAGTAGTGCCTTTCAACTTCAAGCCAAAGCATCCAAGCCACCATTTGCAGTAAGTAGTGCCTTTCAACCTCAAGCCAAAGCACCCAAGCCACCATTTGCAGTAAGAAGTGCCTTTCAACTTCAAGCCAAATCACCCACCACCATTTGCAGTAAGTAGTGCCGTTCAACTTCAAGCCAAAGCACCCAAGCCACCATTTGCAGTAAGTAGTGCCTTTCAATTTCAAGCAAAGCACCCAAGCCACCATTTGCAGTAAGTAATGCCTTTCAACCTCAAGCCAAAGCACCCAAGCCACCATTTGCAGTAAGTAGTGCCTTTCAACTTCAAGCCAAAGCACCCAAGCCACCATTTGGAGTAAGTTCATTTGGACATTCCTGGTGGCGGCGCGACTCGTTGCAGCGGCTCCTACAGCCTGTCTGTCTTTTTTTTATTTTTTGTCTAGTTAAATGTAGTGTTTGGTGTTTTTTTGTTTTTTTTAATACTGGTTTTTAAATGTGTATATGTGGGGGGCGGGGGGGGGGAGGGGGAAACCGTTTAAAATCTCTTCCCTGTCCGGGAGACCCGACCTTTTCCCTGTCGGGTCTCCGTTGTCGTTGGGGCCTAGCACCGTGGAGCGGCCTCCAACCTGAACGACCCGGGGGCTCGGGAGACTGCGGAGGTGCGGACTACTCACCATCGTGGGGCTGGCCGGCCTCGGAACGTGGGGAGCGGTGGTGGCTCGCTGCTGCGACTCGCTGCTGCGACTCGACTCCTGGGGCTCGGAGGCTCCAGCAACGCAGCCGCAGGTCCGGTGGACTGGGACATCGGGAGCCCGCGGGTCCGGGGGGAGAGAGAGACCGCTTCCCGGAGCTCCCGCAACGCGACTTCTCCAGCCTGTGTCGCGGGGTTTGGAACGACCCGGAGCGGGGAAGTACATCACCCGGCACGGCTTCGTGGCCGTGGGACATTACAGCGCCCGCCGGGGGCTCCAACTTCGAGACTTCTAGACCGGGAGCGGGGCCGTAAATCGCCCGGCACGGCCTAAAATGGCCGTGGGACTTATCATCGCCCGCCTGAGGCTTGGACATAGGGAGAGACATGGAGAGCAGGGGAGAGAAAAGACTTTTGCCTTCCATCACAGTGGGTTCACTGTGATGGATGTTTGTGTGAACTTAATTGTGTGTATGTCTGTAGGACATTGTTTTTGTTTGTATGGCTGTGGAAACAAAATTTCGTTTGAGTCTCACTGGGGCTCAAATGACAATAAATTTGTAAATTTATATTGTATTGTAATGCCTTTCAACTTCAAGCCAAAGCATCCAAGCCACCATTTGCAGTAAGTAGTGCCTTTCAACTTCAAGCCAAAGCACCCAAGCCACCATTTGCAGCAAGTAGTACCTTTCAACTTCATGCCACCATTTGCAGTAAGTAGTGCCTTTAAACTTGAATTGAATTGAATTGAATTGAATACCTTTATTGTCATTCAGACCTTACGGTCTGAACGAAATTTCGTGCCTGCAGTCATACATACAATCATACAATAATAAACAACAATAAACACAAATTAACATCCACCACAGTGTATCCTCCAAGCACCTCCTCACTGTGGTGGAGGCAAAAATCTTAGGGTTACTGTCTCTTCCCTCCTCTTCTCCCTCTGCGCTGAGGCGATTCCCCACCGGGTGATGACACAACAGTCCCGCGGCTCACCGAACCCCACAAACGGGCCGGTTCAAACACCGCGGCCCGGGGGTGGTCGAAGCTGCCGCCCTCCAGTCCAGCATACGCAGCCGCTGGCCCGCGGCTCAACCCCGGACTCAGGTCACCGCCGCCAGAACGCCGTCCCAGCCACCGGAGCACCGTTCCAGCCCCGAGCCGGATCGCCCTCACGTGAGTACCGTTTTCCCTCGGGCTGGGCCACTCCGACGGGAGTGCCGTTCTCCCTCGGGCTGGGCCACTCCGACGGGAGTGCCGTTCCTCCCTCGGGCTGGGCCACTCCGACGGGAGTGCCGTTCCTCCCTCGGGCTGGGCCACTCCGACGGGAGTGCCGTTCTCCCTCGAGCTGGGCCACTCCGACGGGAGTGCCGTTCCTCCCTCGGGCTGGGCCACTCCGACGGGAGTGCCGTTCTCCCTCGAGCTGGGCCACTCCGACGGGAGTGCCGTTCCTCCCTAGGGCTGGGCCACTCCGACGGGAGTGCCGTTCTCCCTCGGGCTGGGCCACTCCGACGGGGGTGCCGTTCCTCCCTCGGGCTGGGCCACTCCGACGGGAGTGCCGTTCCACCCTCAGGCTGGGCCACTCCGACGGGAGTGCCGTTCCACCCTCGGGCTGGGCCACTACGACGGGAGTGCCGTTCCATCCTCGGGCTGGGCCACTCCGACGGGAGTGCCGTTCCACCCTCGGGCTGGGCCACGCCGATGGGAGTGCCGTTCCACCCTCGGGCTGGGCCACTCCGACGGGAGTGCCGTTCCACCCTCGGGCTGGGCCACGCCGACGGGCCATAGCCCCTCACGGGAGAGTCTCTCAGCCCCTCGCCAGGCCGTCCTCACGGGAGCGCAGTTCCAGCCCCGGGCTGGGCCACCCTCACGGGAGCGAGCTCAGGGCGAGTCCTGTCAGCTGCCTCCAGAGTCCCGAGGTCGCCAGCTCCGCCATTAGGCCTCAGCGTTGACGGAGGCAGAGAAGGGGGATACGACAAAAGGTCGTATTCCCCCGAAGGGAGACAGCAAGCCCCGTTTCACCCCCCACCCCCCCCCCCCCACATAAACACAAGCTAAAAACCAAAAACGTAACTAGACAAAACGAAAAAAACAACACAAAAAAGTAAAAGACAAACGGACTGCAGGCGAGCCGCAGCCGTTCCCAGCGCCGCCACTTCCGGTTCCACTTCAAGCCAAAGCATCCAAACAACCATTTGCAGGCAGTGCCTTTTTACTTCAAACAAACCATATTTTTCATTTTCAAACCACATTAAGGGTACTCACAGTTGTGTAGACATTTGTTCAGTGTCATTCAGAGCTCAGAGAGATGTGACCCTTGGCTTCATCCATCTTGCAGAGACTGAGCGAGGCACACCACTTCCTGGTTTTATAGTCCCTCCCCCTCCCTCCAGCAGGCGCAGCAGAGAGAATGGTGATTTTTTTAAACTTCAAGCCAAAGCTCTCAAGCCACCATTTGCAGTAAGTAGTGCATTTTGAACTTTAAACCAAAGCTCCCAAGCCACCATTTGCAGTAAGTAGTGCATTTCAACTTCAAGCCAAAGCACCCAAGCCACCATTTGCAGTAGTTAGTGCCTTTCAACTTCATGCCACCATTTGCAGTAAGTAGTGCCTTTCAACTTGAAGCCAAAGCATCCAAACAACCATTTGCAGGCAGTGCCTTTTTACTTCAAACAAACCATATTTTCATTTTCAAACCACATTAAGGGTACTCACAGTTGTGTAGACATTTGTTCAGTGTTAGTCAGAGCTCAGAGAGACGTGGCCCTTGGCTTCATCCATCTTGCAGAGAGTGAGTGAGGCACACCACTTCCTGGTTTTATAGTCCCTCCCCCTCCCTCCAGCAGGGGCAGCAGAGAGAATGGTGAATTTTTAAAAAACATTAATATCTCTCAGATTTGTCATCGATGGGAAAAATCCTTCGCACCAGTAAGGCGGACGGGGGCTCTGGGCGAGGTGGCCAAAAATGACGGCCGTAGGTGGCGGCGTTCTGTCGGAAATCGCAGCACAGTAGGCCAAAAGCGGTCAAGATCAGAGATTTAGTAATATAGATGTGAGTGCTTAAGGATTTTTGGTTGTTAGATAATTGAAGCAAAAGTGTGTTTGAATTAAATATTTGTATTTGTTTAAATCATGATTGTAGTATTGTTAGAATCTGATTCGTGATGGTTCGATCAGGGTTCGTATTCTTTCGATCACTGTGTCGGGGGAGGAGTCGTTCCGTTGACCGAGCCCACCACCAGGAGGGATTGAGAATACCGTGATTTAATTTTGAGACTGTATAGCTAATAAATGCTCTATTAGAAGAATGCTTATGGTTTATACAGGAATGTGTTTAGGCATACTTATAATAAGCGGAATAATTTCTTTTCTGTATTTGATTTTGCTTGCGTGTTTAGAGCTCATTTGCATGTGCTTAGATTAAGGTAGGAGATAGGAAATGGGCTGCGGGAACGTGTGTGATTGTGGTTGGTTGTTTCTTGGAGCACCTTAATTTTTGAATATTGTTTAAAAACGACTGGTAATTTTGAAACTAGAAAGGGGAAAATTGTTAAGAGGTGCGAGTAGCTTGAGAGTTGCTTCCGTATCCAATAGAATGGGGAAGCACATAAATAAAGATATGACCACTGACTCGGAAAGTCCGTTAAAAGAAATATGTAGTGAATTTCCACAAAAATTAAGGGGTAACATGAGGGGGAACATCTTTACTCAGAGAGCGGTAGCTATGTGGAATGAGCTTCCAGTGGAAGTGGTGGAGATAGGTTCGATTTTATCATTTAAAAATAAATTGGATAGGTATATGGACGGGAAAGGAATGGAGGGATATGGTCTGAGTGCAGGTAGATGGGACTAGGGGAGAATAAGTGTTCGGCACGGACTAGAAGGGCCGAGATGACCTGTTTCCGTGCTGTAAATGTTATATGGTTATATAGTTAAAAAGCTGACCGATTGAGAATTCTTTCCGGAGTATTAAATAGAGAATTAGGGAGCGAAGTATGGCCCAAATGGGGCATAGATACATTGTCTGGCAATGCAGCGATAGTGCAGAGGCAAAATAATTAATTGGATTGTGGAAAAATTATTACGAGGAACAGAAAGCGAGTGGAGCGGTGGAAAGAATGGCAAGTTGGAAGGAAGCAACTCTAAATCGGGGGATAAAATTTGAGGATACTGAAGCATTTGAACCTCCAGGTAGCCTAAGGGAGGAGCCTGAGAGTATTAAAGATAAGGGGAAAAGAAAATCTTCCACAGAGAAACTGGCATACATAAGTTTTAAGCATGAGGATCCGATGGTTGGCACTGGTTACGAGTCAAATACCCGATCGTAGAAAATCACCACTTCTTTTGTGGATCACTTAAAAACTACAATGTGTGTTTATCACGCCGATTCCCAAGATTTATGGGCGGTGATCCAGCAAATAATTACCTCAAGTGAGCACACCAGATTCCTAATGAATTTAGGGCATCCGTCACATGAAGCTCTCGCAAATATAATAGTGCAAGGGAAGAGGCTGTTTTAAAAGCCCTTGCAAACATCCTTCAAAAACCAATCGATTTGGACAGAATACTAGATCTAAGATCAAAAAGGGGAGAAGGAGCGGAATAATTTTTGTCTCTGAATTATATATGGACCAATTGGGTGACTTAAATTACAGAAATGCAGTAAATTCCCCTCAATATTGTGCCATCTTATTGAATTGCCTTCCCACCAACGTAGCAGAATCCATTAAAAATAATAGTGCCAGTCAAATGGCTAGGGCTGTAAGATATCACTGAGGGACATAAAGAAGCAGGTTAGCCCGCCTGCAGTGAAACAAAAAACTGATTATGTGATCTGAAAAGAAGTACCAAAATTCGACCCTGAACCATGGATCTCCAGTACCAGCAAACCATGGACTGGTAGAAATTAGAGTCCCGGAATACCCAGACCAATATTATAGAGAAGCATCTGCTCTAGAGCCAGTCCTCCAAAGACCAGGGTCGAGGACATACCGGCCATCAGGAATGGGCCAGTGTTATAGTTGCGGAAGGGTAGGTCACTGGAGTAGGGGGTGCCCAAATAAAGAAAGGAACGGAAGAGGGGGGTCAAAGAAGAAATCTCCAAGATCAAAGAGAATGGAGGGATCAACGGGATCCTAGAGAGCACAGAGGGAACTGGCAGGAAAATCAAGAGCCAAGGGGCCAAATCTCCTTTTCCCAGAATAACCCATTCACACGCCTATGATGAGCAAACCTAGTAGTGACTGGATGCAAGTCTGATGAGGAACCTATGTTGTCTCTACAGGTGGAAGGTAAAATCTGTACCTTCCTACTAGACACAGGTGCATCCATGTCATCTCTTCAATCAATTTATAATTTAGCAGAATCAAGAGAAGTTCAGAATTTGTCCGGGTTTCAAGGACAAGTTTGCTAGTATCCCATCTCTGAGCCAGTCAAAGTAGTGTATGGAGGAAAGGAAATCAAACATGGATTTGTGATAACCACCGGATTAGATTGCAACCCGATGGCGAGAGATCTACTATGTGCTTTCCAACTAAAAGTAGAATGTGGTGATAGAGGCATAATAGTGACCCCCTGGGCTCCCGTACGACAATGTTACTCCATAGTGGCCCCTCAATGGTGGTCCTTAGATCTGGACGAAGAACCCCCACTTCACATCACACTGGCTTAAGATAGGAGTGGGAAGGACAGAGAGCTGGAACCCTTCTTTAAATCATACGAAGGACAGGATTGGGGGATAGAAGTGTTGGCACAAGTGGAAGGAAAAGAGGGAGCTGCCGAGTATGCTAAAATACCAGCACAGTTAAGGAAAATACCTGAAGAAGTTGCTCTTCACATCACCCGAAAGGTGAATTTATGGCCAAAGCTAAAGACTTAGGAACGATGGTAAGAAAGGCAATTAACTTGGCAGACCCGAATAATTGTCAAAAGCAAAATTTGTCTAATCAATATGTTGTTGAATTTTACCAGGCCCCAAGGAAAGTTGTTACCCACTCACGTCATCATCTGGGGAGTGAGGTATACGAGTATGTGGGCCCTCAAGTGTGGGCGGAGAACACAGCTCAGGTAGGTTGCGAGAACATCATTCCCATCTGTGTAACTCTCCAGAAAGGGGTAACACTTCCTTCAATCCAACAATCTATATATCTATTAATATATAAAACTCTCGCCCAAAATTCCGAAACGGAACTCCGTCCGGCTGCCACATTTCTTCCATTGATTCCCTGCAACTCCGAAACTGGACGCAGAATCGCCGACATCTTTTCCATTTCGGTAGAGATTTCACTTTTCTTTCTAAGTATCCGCTCCTCATTACATTCCGTCGTGTTTAAGTACACGTTTTTAATCAAATCCTTCCCCCCCCCCCCCCAATATTTCAAAACTAAACTGGCTTCACACCCACAGAACCTTCACCAGCCCCAGCCCCTGCTGAACGTTCCATCGTGTGATGTCACAATGCCCAATCTTCACATATGTCCAATCGGAATGGATCCATTTACATATGCCTTTGCAGGAGCCCAAGCCAATGGTGAACGTTCCATCGTGTGATGTCACAATGCCCAATGCTCAAAGACATCGTTGCCATAGAGAGGAAGTACAGAGAAGGTTCACCAGGCTGATTCCTGTTATGTCAGAACTTTCATATGAAGAAAGACTGGATAGACTCGCCTTGTAATCGCTAGATTTTAGAAGATTGAGGGGGTATCTTATAGAGACGTTTAAAATTCTTAAGGGGTTGGACAGGCTAGATGCAGGAAGATTGTTCCGGATGTTGGGGAAGACCAGAACAAGGGGTCAAAGTTTAAGGATAAGGGGGAACGCTGAATCGCCGACATCTTTTCCATTTTGGTAGAGATTTCTCTTTTCTTTCTAAGTATCCGTTCCTCATTACATTTCGACGTGTTTAAGTGTACGTTTTTAATCAAATCCTAACCCCCCCCCCCCCCCCCAATATTTCAAAACTAAACTGGCTTCACACCCACAGAACCTTCACCAGCACCAGCCCCTGCTGAGCGTTCCATCGTGTGATGTCACAATGCCCAATCTTCACATATGTCCAATCGGAATGGATTCATTTACATATGCCTATGCAGGAGCCCCAGCCAATGGTGAACGTTCCATTGTGTGATGTCACAATGCCCAATGTTCAAAGACATCGTTGCCATAGTGACAGTACAGAGAGTCAGATGTGGGCCGAGGAGCCTTCAAGACAACATGAGATGTTCCCATATTGTGTGAAAATATTTACGTCATTCACCCCTGAACCTCGATAAGAACACCACCTGCACATCTTAATTAAATTAGAGAAAAACGGAAAAGAGGTCGGGCATTTACACTTTTAAGGCTCTGTGTGTGTCGAAGCTTCGTGTGTGTGATGCCGCACCGCTAACCCCCCCACCACCCCCCCCACGCGTTGCCGAGACGGACCCGACTTCGACGACTTCAAGATACGATATTTTAAGACGGCAGGGACCCGACTTCGACGACCAAATCTCCCCTGGGGGCTACAGGTAGGGAACGGTCTTTATGCACTTTTCCAACTCTGTGTGTGGGGGTGGTTAGTGTGTGTGAGGCGCCCGCCCCCCACCCCCCCCCCCAGTGGGGGCTACGGGTAGGGAACGGCTGCGTTGGGGGATCAGACCCAACGGGTTTGCCATTGGTCGTCGTGTTTAAGTGCACGTTTTTAATCAAATCCTAACCCACCCCCCCCCCCCCAAATATTTCACAACTAAACTGGCTTCGCACCCATAGAAGCAGCACCAGCCCCAGCCCCTGCTGAACGTTCCATCGTGTGATGTCACAATGCCCAATGTTCAAATACATCGTTGCCACAGAGGGAGTACAGAGAAGGTTCACCAGACTGATTCCTGGGATGTCAGGACTTTCATATGAAGAAAGACTGGATATACTCGGCTTGTACTCGCTAGAATTTAGAGATTGAGGGGGTATCTTATAGAAACTTACAAAATTCTTAAGGGGTTGGACAGGCTAGATGCAGGAAGATAGTTCCAGATGTTGGGGAAGTCCAGAACAAGGGGTCACAGTTTAAGGATAAGGGGTAAATCTTTTAGGACCGAGATGAGAAAAACATTTTTAACACAGAGAGTGGTGAATCTCTGGAATTCACTGGCACAGAAGGTAGTTGAGGCCTGTTCATTGGCTGTATTTAAGAGGGAGTTAGATGTGGTCCTTGTGGCTAAAGGGATCAGGGGGTATGGAGAGAAGGCAGGTACAGGATACTGAGTTGGATGATCAGCCACGATCATATTGAATGGTGGTGAAGGCTCGAAGGGCCGAATGGCCTACTCCTGCACTTAATTTCAATGGTTCTATGTTCCCTCTCCGCACCCCTCTCCACCCATCCCTCTCTCCCCCACCCCCCTTCCCTCTCTAACGCCGTCCCCCTTCCTCCTACCCCTCTGTCCCTCTTCCATCACTCCCCCTACCCCTCTCCACGCTCCCTCCCCACACTTCCACCTCTCCCCCTTCCCCCTCCACTCTCCCTCCCCACTCTTTCCCCTCTCTCCCCCACCCCTCTCCCCCCTCCCTCCCTCCTCCCCTACTCCCCATCCTCCCCCTTTCCCCCATCTCTCTCCCCCATCCCCCTCTCTCACCTCCTACCCCGCTCTCCTTTCCCTCCCAAATCTGTCCCATTTCCTCCACCTCCTCTCCCCTCCCTCCCCTCTTCACATCCCCCCCCTCCCCCCACCTGTGTGTTTGGGGGTTGGTTAATATGAGTTTGATGCCGTAGCCCCCCCTCCCCCCCCCCCCCTGCAAAACGCCGTTGGGGAAACAGACCCAACGGGTCTGCACTTGGTCTAGTATATTACTAAAACTCTGTTCTTGACCGGTTTTGGCGATCTGTGCTGCGATTTCCGAGAGAACGCCGCCACCTACGGCCGTCATTTTTGGCCACCTCGCTCAGAGCCCCCCTCCGCCGTATGTGTGCCGAGGATTTTTCCCGTCGATGAAATATGACAGATATTAATGTTTTTACAAAATTCCCCATTATCTCTGCTGCCCCCGCTGGAGGCAGGGGAAGGGACTATAAAACCAGGAAGTGGTGTGCCTCAATTAGTCTCTGCAAGCTGGAGCTCTGTCAATTAGTCTCTGTCACTCTGAATGACACTGAACAAATGTCTACAGCACTGTGAGTACCCTTAATTTGGTCTGAAAATGAAAATATAGTTAGTTTGAAGTAAAAAAGCACTGCCTGCAAATGGTTGTTTGGGTTGAATTAAAAAGTCTCTCTCTCTCTCTCTCTCTCTCTCTCTCTCTCTCTCTCTCTCTCTCCCCCCCCTCTCCCTCTCCCTCTCTCTCTCTCCCCTCCTCCCCTCCATCCCCTCCCCCACCCTTCCTCCCTCCCCTAAACCCCCTCCCCTCCACACCCCCTACGCTCTTCGTGCTAGTATGAAGTTACCGATGCTGTAACGCTAATAAAGTCTTTGAACCTTTATCACGGTGTAAGACTTCAGTTATTTAAACTGCAGAATCGCAACATTGTGTCAGAGTATACGGACTCACTCCTTGCTTAATTGTACTGTTTTAATTTTAGTTTGTTATTTTTTCAAGTGCATTGCGATGGCTTCTGCTCTCAGAAAACCAGAGATCCTGGTATTTGATGAGGATCTTGCAGAACGGTGCGCGTATTTGAAGAAGATTTCTCAATCTACATTGAAGCAGCTCACCCTACTGCTGCTCCTGGTGTTCGAGCGTCAATTCTTCTTAATCTGGCAGGCATAGAAGCTGCTCATCATGCCAGAAGTTTTCACTATGAACCAGCTAGGTTTGACCCGGTGTCCCGATTGCTCCTGCTGAAACTATTCAAGACCCTGACTGCCCACTGCGTAAATTCTGACAGTTATGTGAATTACGTACCAACTTAGTTATGGAGCGGCATCTGTTCTTTTCACGATGCCAGAGACAGGGCAAACCTGTGGAGATGTATGTCAGTGCACTGAAGCACATTGCCAGTCGATGTGATTTCAGAGATATATGTGATAGTCTTGTCTGTGACCGTCTGGTTCATGGCGTCCGCAATGATAAATTACGCAACGGGTTACTGCGGGATGCTGACCTTACTCTAGAGACTGCTGAAAACCGCTGTCGCATTGCTGAAATGATTGACGCTCACACCAAAGTCTTGGGACACTCTGCTGGTCGTGGAATTAATGCTGCCGGTATGTCTTATCAAATTTCTCCTCGTTTTCCTCAAGTGCCTGATACCAAGTAGAGACTGATAGACAATTGCTTTAACTGTGGGAGTTCACATGCTGCTGTTCATGACCGTTGCCCTGCGTATGGAAAATTATGTCGATTTTGCAACAAAATAAATCTTTTCTTTAAATGCTGTCATTCACGTTGCAACAGAGTTCAAACAAAACAATCTGTTAATTCACTTCGCCGTGAAAGCTCACTCTCAGAATTCTCACAACCAGCTCCCATGGATTTACAGGCTGCTGGCGAAAGTTTTGACGTCGATGTACATGCCTTATCTAATTTAATGCATAAACAACTAGACCCCAAGGTCGCTTTGCTCGTTAATGGCAAGACGTTTTATCTGAAAGTGGATTCGGGGGCCAGGTGCAATGTCATGTGCTTGGCTGTGTTTAAAAAGTTAAGAAAAACAGAGATTGTTTCTCCAATGGCTGCCTCCCTTGTCCCATTTGCAGGAGGTCGAGTGCACCCTATTGGTCAAGTTGAGTTACGCTGCTGTCTTAGCTCACGTGTCCACAACCTGAATTTCTATGTGGTTCGTGAAAATGTGCCGTCTCTGCTGGGTGTCAACGCATGTCAAGACATGGGTCTGATTTCTTTCAGCCCTTCTGTTTGTCATCTGACTACAGACTGTGACTTTATCCAACAAATCCTGACACAATACAAAATTTTATTTGACGATAAGCTGGGCAGGTTGCCTGTCAGGTATACGATTACCATTGACCCTGAGGCAATTCCAGTTGATCATCCAGCTCATAAGATTCCCCATGCTTTGCGGGACCATGTTCAAAGTGAACTTATCAGAATGGTGTCTCTAGGTGTGATTGCTCCCGTCGCTGACCACTCGGATTTGGTCTCCACTATGGCCGTGGCTACCAAGAAGAATAAAGACGTGATACGGATTTGCAGCAACCCCAAGGACTTAAACACAGCAATTAAACAACCCCACTATTTTATGCGCACCGTGGACGAGATCGCAGCGCAGATGGCTGAGGCAACTGTATTCACAGTGCTAGATGCCAAGAGTTCATTCTGGCAAATTTCGCTGGAACATAACTCCTCCAAGTTAACCACTTTCAGCACTTCGTTCGGGCGTTACGGATTTCTTCGCATGCCTTTTGGAATAGGTTCTGCTAGTGAAGTATTTCAACAAGTTATGGAGCAGTTGTTTGCAGGCTACCCATGCTCCAGTGTAGTGGATGACATCCTCGTTGCGGGACGAACTGTCGAAGAACACGATGCTAATCTAACTAAGGTCTTGGATCATGCCAAGGCCATCAACCTCAAGCTGAACCCTCAAAAATGCAAATTCAGGGTAAATGAGGTGAAATACATAGGCCATGTGTTTACTAAAGATGGCCTAAAAACTGATCTGGCGAAAACCAGTGCTATCAACGAGCTCCCAGCACCCACAGACATGCTAAGTTTGCAGAGATTTCTTGGCATGGTTAACTACTTGAGCAAATTAATTCCGGGTTTCAGCGAAATATCAGCTCCATTGCACCAGTTTACACACAAAAACACTGCTTGGACCTGGCATGAGCAACAACAGAAGGCGTTCAACACTCTTAAGCAGCAGTTGTCTTGTGCTCCTACTCTCGCTTACTTTGATCCTAAATGACCGGTCACACTGACTTGTGACGCTTCACAACACGGACTAGGCGCAGCATGTCTTCAAAATGATGGTAACGGCAATAAGCCTGTTGCCAATGCCTCGCACACTATGACTGACACAGAACAACGGTATGCCCAAATTGAGAAAGAGCTGTTGCCGGTTGTTTTCGCCTGCAAGAAATTTAACGGCTTTATCTTTGGACACACAGTCGCGATTGAAACTGACCACCAACCAGCATTTTTAACAAACCGATCCATGCCTCTCCAGCACGACTACAGCGGATGTTGCTGCAATTTCAAAAATATGACATTGTTCTGATCCACAAACGTGGTAAGGATATGCACCTAGCTGACACTCTCTCGCGCGCACCCCGGAAGATCTGGGAGGGTCCGCCCTCGCCGGATGATGACTTTATTGTAATGACTGTGCCTTTTATTCCCTCATCCTGTATGGAGGACTTGGTTGTCCACACTGCTGCTGACTGTACTCTACGGTCGCTTACCTCCGTCATTAAGCGCGGCTGGCCAGACAAACACTACAATGTTCCTCTGTCAGTCCGGCCTTTCTTTGCCATCCGTGATGAGCTAGTGCTACAGGAAGGCATTGTTTTAAAAGGACATAAGGCTGTGGTCCCTGCTTCGCTGCACAACAAGTATTTTAACGCTGTCCATGCAGGGCACCCAGGCACTGAAGCTACTGTCCTATGCGCAAGAAGCATGCTTTGCTGGCCTGGCATGGCCAAATACATCACCGAGAATGAGGCGTCCCGTGCAGTGTGCAACAGCTTGGCACCTCACCAACAAAAACAACCACTTCTTTCACATCCGGTTCCTGCACTCCAATGGTCTACAGTGGCAACTGACATATTTGAGTGGCATGGCAAGCTGTACCTGGTACTCATCGATTCGTATTCAGGATGGTTTGACATTGATTTTCTCAGCAGCCCCACTTCTCGCGTGGTGGTTTCGAAACTATCTGCCATTTTTCAGTCCACGGATCTCCGGGTATACTGTTATCTTACAACGGCAGTCAATTTACTAGCCAGCACTTCAGGGAATTTGCTGCATGCTGGAATTTTCTCCACATTACCAGCAGCCCTGAATATCCACAGTCGAATGGACTGGCTGAGTGGGCGGTAAAGAGTGCCAAACAGCTCATGGAACATTCGCACAAAGCTAATTCCAATGTGTTCCTGGATCTACTCAGCCTATGCAACATTTTGGGTTCACCTGCTCAACGTTTATTGTCGAGGCAGACCCGTGCCACAGTGCCTGTGGCGGATCAGACATTGATCACTCAGGTGGTTCCACCTGAGGAGGTTCAGTCCAGGTTACAACAAAAGCATGACATTGAAAAACAATGGTACGACAAAACAAGTAGGCCACTGCCACCATTAACCAAGGTGGTTAGTTTGCAGACTGACAAAGGCCATTACTGTATTGGTGTAATTTCTGGAACTGATTCTGAGCCACGCTCATATCTGGTCAGTGCCGATGGCGGCACCTACAGGCGTAATAGACAACATAAACTTCCTGTGAACGAGCCAGTTCCACCTCTGTATTATCCAGACCGTACAAGTGTACTTCTGTCTGTGTCTAGCGGCACTCCTCCGCCTATACCAGCACAACAACCCACGTCTGCAACGGCTGGTTTGCCAGTGGCGACTTCGCCTGCGCCACAGTCTCCTGTTTCATTTCGGGGAATGCTGGTTCCGTCTCCCTCTCCTGTGAAGCCACCTGCTCTGTCCCCGGGGGGAAAGAATGGAGATGGTCTTTATCGTACACGTGCTGGTCGTGTTTGTAAGCCGGTTGTGAAGTACCCGGGCTATGTTTGACTTTCCTCCAGTTTATTATCAATTACTATGCATGCCTTACTTAGTTAATGGGTTTGTACTGATGTTTAATTCTTTAAGAGGAAGGATGTAGATCAGTGTCACACATGTTATTAGTCATAATTTGTAGCTACGCCCACTAGCTTAACAGTAATCCTCCTTGCCTTGTTCCCACACTATTAGAGAAACGTGCTCGTATGAAGTTACCGATGCTGTAACATTAATAAAGTCTTTGGACCTTTATCACGGTGTAAGACTTCAGTTATTTAAACAGCAGAATCGCAACAAAATTAGATCCAGTAGATAGGGAACATCCTCTTTGCTCTCAAATCTTAACTGCAATCTACAATAGTTTACAAACAGCTGCTAATTTGATACTCCAGCAGGAAATTGTAGTATACAGTTCACATTCGGTATCGGCATTGTTGGGGCCACTTCAAACCCATCACTTAACAGTGGCCCGCCAAAATAAGTATGAGATCTATCTGTTGAACAATCCGAAATTGATGTTCAAACACTGTACATTGATTAACGCAGCCTCTTTTCTTATTTCAGCCCCAGAAGAGCAATCAGAAGCAGGATATGGCTGTCTATTTGTTTTAGAGGAAGAAACATCGGTAAGAGAGGACTTGAGGGATGCACCCATGGAAGACTCTGACATCATATTATATGTGGACGGGAGTGCATCCATTGGACAGTGGGTGAGAGATTGTCTGGGTATGCAATTGTTGATCAAAAAACGGAGATTGTAGAAGCAGCTGCCTTTGAGTCACCCTATTCAGCACAGCAAGCTGAATTATTCACTTCAATTTGGGCTTGTATTATTGGGGAAAATCTAAAAGTAAATATTTACACAGATTCTCGATATGCATTTGGGGTGGTGCATGATTTTGGACAATTATGGAAAAATAGGGGATTCCTAACTTCTGCAGGAACCCAAATATCAAACAAACAATTGGTGACAGATTTATTGAAGGCCTTAATGCTACCCAGACAAATCTCTGTAATGAAGTGTAGCGCCAATACTAAAGGACAGACCCCAGTAGACATTGGAAATCATAATGCCGACTTAGTAGCTAAGAAAGTATCATGGGAACATAAGGTGGTGGTACCTAAAATGACGAGGCAGACTAAAAGTGTAACTAACAAGTCCCCCTTGGAGAAACGGATGCCAACCATTCAAGAAATCGTTTTATTACAGGAAGAGGCTACTAAAGGAGATGAGGAAAGGTGGAGACAACTGCGATGTGTACTGGATTGTATGACTGGGCTGTGGCAGTCTACAGCAGGGCAAACTTGCATGACAGACTCATTAGCAGTATGGGTTACAGAGTGTATTGTGGTGCAAGAGCTACTTGGTGGCATCCAAAATTACGATCTTCTGCTCAGAAGGTAAGCAGTAATTGCCTGGTCTGCCAGCAAAACAATCCAGGGAAAAGAATAGGATGTGAAGGAGGGAAAACACCATGGCCTATGGGTCCTTTTGAAACATAGAAACATAGAAAATAGGTGCAGGAGTAGGTCATTTGGCCCTTCAAGCCTGCACCGCCATTCAATATGATCATGGCTGATCATCCAACTCAGTATCCCGTACCTGCCTTCTCTCCATACCCCCTGATCCCCTTAGCCACAAGGGCCACATCTAACTCCCTCTTAAATATAGCCAATGAACTGGCCTCAACTACCTTCTGTGGCAGAGAATTCCAGAGATTCACCACTCTCTGTGTGAAAAATGGTTTTCTTATCTCGGTCCTAAAAGACTTCCCCCTTATCCTTAAACTTTGACCCCTTGTTCTGGACTTCCCCAACATCGGGAACAATCTTCCTGCATCTAGCCTGTCCGACCCCTTAAGAATTTTGTAAGTGTCTATAAGATCCCCCCATCAATATTTTAAATTCTAACGAGTACAAGCCGAGTCTATCCAGTCTTTCCTCATATGAAAGTCCTGACATCCCAGGAATCAGTCTGGTGAACCTTCTCTGTACTCCCTCTATGGCAAGAATGTCTTTCCTCATATTAGGAGACCAAAACTGTATGCAATACTCCAGGTGTGGTCTCAATAAGACCCTGTACAACTGCAGTAGAACCTCCCTGCTCCTATACTCAAATCCTTATGCTATGAATGCTAACATACCATTCGCTTTCTTCACTGCCTGCTGCACCTGCATGCCTACTTTCAATGACTGGTGTACCATGACACCCAGGTCTCATTGCATCTCCCCTTTTCCTAATCGGCCACCATTCAGATAATAGTCAACTTTCCTGTTTTTGCCACCAAAGTGGATAACCTCACATTTATCCACATTATACTGCATCTGCCATGCATTTGCCCACTCACATAACCTATCCAAGTCACCTTGCAGCCTCCTAGCATCCTCTTCACAGCTCACACTGCCCCCCAGCTTCGTGTCATCCACAAACCTGGAGATGTTGCATTCAATTCCCTTGTCCAAATCATTAATCTATATTACTAAATCTCTGATCTTGACCGCTTTTGGCCCACTGTGCTGCGATTTCCGACAGAACGCCGCCACCTACGGTCGTCATTTTTGGCCACCTCGCTCAGAGCCCCCCTCCGCCTTACGGGTGCGGAGGATTTTTCGATGACAAATCAGAGAGATATCAACGTTTTTTTTTAAATCACCATTCTCTCTGCTGACCCTGCTGGAGGGAGGGGGAGGGACTATAAAACCAGGAAGTGGTGTGCCTCACTCACTCTCTGCAAGATGGATGAAGCCAAGGGTCACGTCTCTCTGAGCTCTGAATAACACTGAACAAATGTCTACACAACAGTGAGTACCCTTAATGTGGTTTGAAAATGAAAATATGGTTTGTTTGAAGTAAAAAGGCACTGCCTGCAAATGGTTGTTTGGGTGCTTTGGCTTGAAGCTGAAAGGCACTATTTACTGCACGTGGAGGCTTGGGTGCTTTGGCGAAGTTGAAAGGCACTACTTACTGCAAATGGTGGCTTGGGTGCTTTGGCTTGAAGTGGAAAGTCACTATTTACTGCAAATGGTGGCTTGGGTGCTTTGGCTTGAAGTTGAAAGGCACTACTTACTGTAAATGGTGGCTTGGGTGCTTTGGCTTGAGGTTGAAAGGCACTACTTACTGCAAATGGTAGCTTGGGTGCTTTGCTTGAAGTTGAAAGGCACTACTTACTGCAAATGATGGCTTGGGTGATTTGGCTTGAAGTTGAAAGGCACTTCTTACTGCAAATGGTGGCTTGGGTGTTTTGGCTTGAAGTTGAAAGGCACTACTTACTGTAAATGGTGGCATGAAGTTGAAAGGCGCAACTTACTGCAAATGGTGGCTTGGGTGCTTTGGCTTGAAGTTGAAATGCATTATTTACTGCAAATGGTGGCTTGGGAGCTTTGGTTTAAAGTTCAAAAGGCACTACTTACTGCAAATGGTGGCTTGGGAGCTTAGGCTTGAAGTTTAAAAAAATCACCATTCTCTCTGCTGCACCTGCTGGAGGGAGGGGGAGGGACTATAAAACCAGGAAGTGGTGTGCCTCACTCGGTCTCCTCAAGATGGATGAAGCCAAGGGTCACGTCTCTCTGAGCTCTGAATGACACTGAACAAATGTCTACACAACTGTGAGTACCCTTAATGTGGTTTGAAAATGAAGCTATGGTTTGTTTGAAGTCAAAAGGCACAGCCTGCAAATGGTTGTTTGGGTGCTTTGGCTTGAAGTTGAAAGGCATTACTTACTGCAAATGGTGGCTAGGGTGCTTTGACTTGAAGTTGAAAGGCACTACTTACTGCAAATGGTGGCTTGGATGCTTTGGCTTGAAGTTGAAAGGCATTACTGCAAATGGTGGCTTGGGAGCTTTGGCTTAAAGTTGAAAGGCACTACTTACTGCACATGGTGGCTTGGGTGCTTTGGCTTGAAGTTGAAAGGCACTACTTGCTGCAAATGGTGGCTTGGGTGCTTTGGCTTGAAGTTGAAAGGCACTACTTACTGCAAATGGTGGCTTGGATGCTTTGGCTTGAAGTTGAAAGGCACTACTTACTGCAAATGGTGGCTTGGTGCTTTGGCTTGAAATTGAAAGGCACTACTTACTGCAAATGGTGGCTTGGGTGCTTTGGCTTGAAGTTGAAAGGCACTACTTTCTGCAAATGGTGGCAGGTAATTTGGCTTGAAGTTGAAAGGCACTTCTTATTGCAAATGGTGGCTTGGGTGCTTTGGCTTGAAGTTGAAAGGCACTACTTACTGCAAATGGTGGCATGAGGTTGAAAGGCACTTCTTACTGCAAATGGTGGCTTGGGTGCTTTGGCTTGAGGTTGAAAGGCACTACTTACTGCAAATGGTGGCATGAAGTTGAAAGGCACTATTTACTGCAAATGGTGGCTTGGGTGCTTTGGCTTGAGGATGAAAGGCACTACTTACTGCAAATGGTGGCGCAGTTGAAAGATGCTACTTACTGCAAATGGTGGCTTGGGTGCTTTGGCTTGAGGTTGAATGGCACTATTTACTGCAAATGGTGGCTTGGGTGCTTTGCTTGAAGTTGAAAGGCACTACTAACTGCAAATGGTGGCTTGGGCACTTTGGCTTGAATTTGAAAGACGCTACTTACTGCAAATGGTGGCGGGTGATTTGGCTTGAAGTTGAAAGGCACTTCTTATTGCAAATGGTGGCTTGGGTGCTTTGGCTTGAAGTTGAAAGGCACTACTTACTGCAAATGGTGGCATGAGGTTGAAAGGCACTACTTACTGCAAATGGTGACTTGGGTGCTTTGGCTTGAAGTTGAAAGGCACTACTTACTGCAAATGGTGGCATGAAGTTGAAAGGCACCACTTACTGCAAATGGTGGCTTGGGTGCTTTGGCTTGGTTGAAAGGCACTACTTACTGCAAATGGCAGCTTGGTTTCTTTGGCTTGAAGTTAAAAGGCACTACTGCAAATGCACTTCCTGTTTGCACTTTATATTGATTTTAGATAAAACGCTACCACTTACGGCTGTGATGTTTGGCCATCTTACTCAGTCCCCCCTCCGCTGAGCAGGTGCAGAGAATTCTTCCCATCAATGAAAAATAAAAGTGTTATTAATGTTTAAATAATGTTGAGAATCTCTCTCCTTTCAATCACGCCCTGAAAGCCACACCTTTTCCGGTGGGAGGGGGAGGGGTTATAAAACCCGGAAGTGTGGGTGTGGCTCAGTGTCTGCATGATTGGGGAGGGAGAGGTCATGACTCTGTCTGAGCTGTGAATCAACTGAACACACTGAATGTCTACTGAACTGTGAGTTTGGTGTTTTGTGTGGTTTTATGGTGGTTTCACCCTGCATGAAATGGTATGAAGCTGCATTTGAATTTGGTGGCCTTGGACCCTGCTTGAAGTGGAATAAAACTGCATTGAATTTGGTGGCCTTGCACCCTGCTGAAAGTGGTATGAAACTGCACTTGTATTTGGTGGCCTTGGATCCAGCTTGAAGTGGTATGAAACTGCACTTGAATTTGGTGGCCTTGCACCCTGCTTGAAGTGGTTGGAAACTGCACTTTAATTCGGTGGCCTTGCACCTTGCTCATAGTGGTAAGAAACTGCACTTGAATTTGGTGGCCTTGAACCCTGCTTGAAATGGTAGGAACATGGATTTGAATTTGGTGGACTTGCACCCTGCTTGAAATGGTAGGAACATGGATTTGAATTTGGTGGACTTGCACCCTGCTTGAAATGGAATTTCAAGGAATAGTCATGAGTCAACTGCCAGCCCACCCGCCATGAGTGAGCAGCCAGCAGATCAGGCTTGAGGGACTGAGCTGCCACCCCAAGAACCCATACCAGCACTCCAGAAAGCCCCCCCACTGGCCACCAATATTGGAATTGGTGGAGAGGTGGAATATTGTGTCAGGGGATCAACCCTCCCATGTGAACATGGGACCCAACGGGTCCCACTTAGTCTAGTATATATTGTAAATAGCTGGGGTCCCAGCACTGAGCCTTGCGGTACCCCACTAGTCACTGCCTGCCATTCCAAAAAGGACCCGTTTACTCCTACTCTTTGTTTCCTGTCTGCCAGCCAGTTCTCTATCCACATCAATACTGAACCGTGTGCTTTAAATTTGCATATTAATCTCTTATGTGGGACCTTGTCGAAAGCCTTCTGAAAGTCCAGATATAACACATCCACTGGTTCTCCCTTATCCACTCTACTAGTTACACCCTCGAAAAATTCCAAAAGATTCGTCAGACATGATTTACCTTTCATAAATCCATGCTGACTTTGTCCAATGATTTCACCACTTTCCAAATGTGCTGCTATTCCATCTTTAATAACTGACTCTAGCAGTTTCCCCACTACCGATGTTAGACTAAATGGTCTGTAATTCCCCGTTTTCTCTCTCCCTCCCCTTTTAAAAAGTGGGGTTACATTAGCTACCCTCCAATCCTCAGGAACTACTCCAGAATCTAAAGAGTTTTGAAAAATTATCACTAATGCATCCACTATTTCTGGGGCTACTTCCTTAAGTACTCTGGGATGCAGCCTATCTGGCCCTGGGGATTTATCGGCCTTTAATCCTTTCAATTTACCTGACACCACTTCCCGGCTAACGTGGATTTCACTCAGTTCCATCTCATTTAACCCCCGGTCCCCTGCTATTTCCGGCAGATTATTTATGTCTTCCTTAGTGAAGACAGAACCAAAGTAGTTATTCAATTGGTCTGCCATGTCCTTGTTCCCCATGATCAATTCACCTGTTTCTGACTGCAAGGGACCTACATTTGTTTTAACTAATCTTTTTCTCTTCACATATCTATAAAAACTTTTGAAGTCAGTTTTTATGTTCCCTGCCAGTTTTCTTTCATAATCTATTTTCCCTTTCCTAATTAATCCATTTGTCCTCCTCCGCTAGACTCTGAATTTCTCCCAGTCCTCTGGTAGGCTGCTTTTTCTGGCTAATTTGTATGCTTCATCTTTTGTTTTGATACTATCCCTGATTTCCCTTGTTATCCACGGATGCACTACCTTCCCTGATTTATTCTTTTGCCAAACTGGGATGAACATTTTTTGTAGTTCATCCATGCAGTCTTTAAATGCCTTCCATTGCCTATCCACTGTCAACCCTTTAAGAAACAATTGCCAGTCTATCTATGCAAATTCACGTCTCGTACCCTCAAAGTTACCTTTCTTTAAGTTCAGAACCCTTGTTTCTGAATTAATTATGTCACTCTCCATCCTAATGAAGAACTCAACCATATTATGGTCACTCTTGCCCAAGCGGCCACGCATAACAAGACTGTTAACTAACCCTTCCACATTGCTCAACACCCAGTCTAGAATAGCCTGCTCTCTCGTTGGTTCCTCTACATGTTGGTTTAGAAAACTATCCCGCATACATTCCAAGAAATCCTCTTCCTCAGCATCCCAGCCAATTTGATTCACCTAATCTAGATTGAAGTCACCCATTATAACTGTTTTACCTTGGTTGCACGCATTTCTAATTTCCTGTTTGATGCCATCCCCAACTCCACTACTACTGTTAGGTGGCCTGAGACATTTGAGACATTGCAAATGGACTATATTGAACTAGAAAGATGCCAAGGATATAAATGCGTTCTTGTCATAGTCGATGTATTCAGCCGATGGATCGAAGCATACCCAACCCTTGACAATAAAGCGACTACTGTTGTCAAGGTGCTAATGAGAGAAATTGTCCCTAGATTCGGCATTCCCATTCGACAGCTCAGATAACGGTCCACACTTTATTAGACAAATCAATAAAGAATTTTGTGAACAGCTGGAGATCCAGCAGCAACTACACTGTGCTTATTGATCACAGGCTGCTGGACTTGTAGAAAGAGCAAACCAGACTCTTAAAACTAAAATAGCCAAATTAAAGGCAGAGACTGGACTTGGATGGGTTGAATTACTCCCAATAGCCCTATTTCAGATGAGAGTCATGCCTGCAGGGAAATCTAGATTATGCCCAGCTGAAATTATTTATGATAGGCTTTTAAAAACCCCTTGGAACCAGAATGCGATGAGAATAGTTAGTTTCCACCATATGACTGCAGAGATAACTGACTACATCTTAGCCTTGACTAGAGCGTTAAGAGATTTACATTGTAGAGTGAGAGAAGCCTATGGTGATATGCCTTCATTAGTAACTCCCATTAAAGTAAAACCTGGAGACTATGTCTTAGTGAAGAATTGAGTGAGGAAAGGATCAGAAGTTCGTTGGGAAGGACCTTACTAAGTTCTTCTAATGACTCCGACAGCAGTAAAAGTAGAGGGATGGAATGCCTGGATGCATCTTCTTCATTGTAAAAATATTAGTGAAGGTATCAGTGGTTAACTTGTTTCCTCCCAGGTTTTCTTAGAAATTCTCCACTCTATTATGAATCAAGGACTAATGAACTATCAAGATTGATGGTGAAGACTCATCAGACAGAAATCATGGAGCTACGCCCACGAAAACTCTGGAAACTCGATGAAATTCTGAGAAGCTACATCAACATCTTCTTATTAAAGTATAGCAGTCATCATTGTATTCTGGGATTATCATTTATGATGAGGGTTATCATGAATGATAAAACAGGGGAATGTTAATACTGGCCAAATTAAAGACACCATAAAATAGAGGATCCCTGCACTTGTCAGAATTGCTTAACCTTTGTCAGCTGAAATTTACAGGCTTTTGATGGCGCCAGCCAGTCTAGGCTCAGGCTGGTATGCAGGATGGTGAAGGGTCCAGGTGTTCTCCTTGTTTCTCCTAAATTGATAAAAGGTAAAGCAGTTTTGCAAACGATCCCTAAATGCATCATTTTGATTGGATTGCTGCAAGGGCATTGTAAATAGTATAAATAATGTTGCGAGATGATCATCCTGTTGGTTGATGATTGGTCGAACTGTTGAGCCTTGGAGAAACTGTTTGAATCTCAGGGCACGTGTTTCAATGTTTATTCATATTTGCTTCCTTTCAGAAGCTCCGTTTGAATACACTGTATTAGGGAAATGTCTATCATGTACTGCGTTAATCGATATCTGTTATTGGACTGTATGGAGACCACCCCCATGTAGTTCGCCCCCTCAAGGTTTGGGGACCTATAAAAGGGCGCTCCCACGAGGTCCTGTGTCGATCTTCTGGGAGAACGCTTAGGACTGCGTGACCTTGTGGAGTGTCTCTGCTTGCACGAGGCTAGGAGGGCTTGGCCAAGCAGATACAAGGATCGAACCCGCGGTGGTTAGGTATAGAAGTGGGGAACTGTTATTGTGTTTTTCCAAAATTAAGTTTAGATGCGCAAGTGCTTGGCTCAGCATTTTATTGACTGAAACTAGACTGGGGGGAAGCTTAGAACGAGCTATTTACAGTTGTTGGCTGTAACCTTCCCCCATTGACGAACTGTACACTGCAAGGGCCAGGGAGCGAGCAGGTAAGATAATTTCCGACCCGTCTCATCCTGGCCACAAACTCTTTGAAGCACTTCCCTCTGGAAGGCGACTCTGGACTGTCAAAGCCACCACAGCCAGACATAAAAACAGCTTTTTTTCACGAGCAGTACCTCTACTCAATAAACAATCGTCTGTAGCCTCCTTTTGCTCTGGTATTTTATTTCATTCACATGTTTAAACTATAATGTTTTATTATTAACGTTTAATGTTTTATTCTTAATTGTTTACTGTATGTCGTGTTGTTACTTGCAAGCGGAGCACCAAGGCAAATTCCTTGTATGTGTACATACTTGGCCAATAAACTTATTTGTTCATTCATTCATGGAAGGAAGCAAGGTTTTTTTCGGACTGGAGGCCTGTGACTAGTGATGTGCCTCAGTGTTGGCTCAGGGTATCTATATCTCTGATTTGGAAGAGAATGTACAAAGCATGATTCGCAAGTTTGCAATTGACACAAAAGTGGGAGGGATTGTAGATAGTGAAGATGGTTGTCAAAAATTGCAGCAGGATCTTGATCGGTTGGGCAGCTGGGCTGAGGGATGATTGATGGAATTTAACACGGAGAAATGTGACGTGTTTTATTTTGGGAAGTCTAACATGGGCAGGACCTACACAGCAAATGTTAGGGTAGATTCAATTTGTGGGCACCTTGTTATTTGGAAAGATGTTAAGAATGGGTGCAGAGAAGATTTACCGAAGATAGTCATAAAATGCTGGAGTAACTCAGCGGGACAGGCAGCATCTCTGGAGAGAAGGAATGGGTGACGGTTTGGGTGGAGACCCTTCTTCAGAAGAATGCCACCTTCAGAAGAAGGGTCTCGACCGGAAACGTCACCCATTCAGATTCAATTTTTTTAATTCCTTCTCTCCAGAGATGCTGCCTGTCCTGCTGAGTTACTCCAGCATTTTGTTTTTATCTTAGACTTACGAGGATGTTGCCAGGACTCGAGGGCCCGAGCTCTAGAGAGAGGTTGAGCAGGAATAGACTATTTCATGGAGTGCAGGGGGATAAGGGGTGATCTTATAGAGGTGTATAAAATCATGAGCGGAATAGATCGAGTAAATGCACAGAATGTCTTGCCCAGAAGAGGGGATTTGAGAAGCATAGGTTATAAGGTGAGGAGGAAAGGTTTAATAGGAACCGGAGGCCATTTACAGAAGCCAATTAAGCTACAAATCCGTATGTCTTTGGAGTGTGGGAGGGAACCAGGGCAACTGGAAGGTAACAACAAAGCAAACAGAGGTAAAATGTAGTCAGAGACAGTAAGACTGGTCTTAGAACTGGGAAGGGGGAAGGGATGGAGAGAGATTATTCAATATTCATACCGTTGGGTTGTAAGTTGCCCAAGCAAATTATGAGATGCTGTTTCTCGAATTTGCGCTGGGCCTCACTCTGACAATGGAGGAGACCCAGGACAGAAAGGTCAGTGTGGAAATGGGAAGGGGAGTTAAAGTGTTGAGCAACCGGGAGATCAGGTAGGTTTAGGTGGACTGAGCGGAGGTGTTCAGCGAAACGATCGCCAAGTCTGCGCTTGGTCTTGCCAAGATACAGGAGACCACGTCTGGAACAGTGGATACAGTAGATGAGGTTGGAAGAGGTGCAAGTGAACCTCTGCCTCACCTGAAAAGGCTGTTGGGGTCCTTGGACGGAGTCGAGGGGGGAGGTATAGGGTACAGGTGTTGCACCTCCTGCGGTTGCAGGGGAAAGTACCTGGGGAGGGGGTGGTTTGGGTGGGAAGGGACGAGTTGACCAGGGAGTTCTGGATGGAACAGTCTCTGGAATGCGGAAAGGGGTGGAGATGGGAAGATGTGGCTAGTAGTGGGATCCCGTTGGAGGTGGCAAAAATGTCGGAGGATTATGTGTTGTATGCAACGGCTGATAGGGTGAAAGGCGAGGACAAGGGAGACTCTGTCCTGTTTTGAATGGGGGGAGGGGGAGCAAGATCGGAGCTGCAGGATATCGAAGAGACCCTAGTGAGGGTCTCATCGACAATGGAAGAGGGGAACCCTCGTTCCCTAAAGAATGAGGACATCTCCAATGAAATATGTGATGATATGAGATGGTGTTTCTCCAGTATGAGTGTGGCCTCACTGCCAATGGAGGAGACCCAGGACAGACAGAATGGGAGGAGTGAAAATGTTACCAACCAGGAGACCCAGTAGGCCTTGGATGACCGAGTGCACTAGTGTTCACTGAATCAGTTGCCGAGTTTATGTTCTTACAGGAGACCACATCAGAAGCACTGGAACCAGTAGGAGGCTTGATTATATTTATTTATTATTAATAGGTTAGTGTTTGGACTCTATGTGAAATCAAATAATCAAGTCAGAAGAAGGGTCTGGACTTGAAACATCACCTATAGTTTAGTTTAGTTCATTGTCACCTGTACCGTGGCACAGTGAAAAGCTTTGTTGCATCCCAACCTGTCGGTGGAAAGACAATACATGATTACAATCGAGCCATCCACAGTGTACAGAGACACGATAAAGGGAATACCGTTTAGTGCAAGAGAAAGTCCAGTGAAGTCAGATTAAAGATAGTCCGAGGGGCTCCGATGAGGTGGATAGTAGCTCATGACTGCTCTCTAGTTGTTGAGAGGATGGTTCAATTACAGATCGACTGTCCCGGATTATAGACTAAATTAATCTGTAAACTAAAACTGGTGTTTAGGGTCAGGACCCTCCTTCAGTCTTGATTATATAATTTCACGATGAGTCCAAACACTAAGTTGTGGGTAGAAGTGGGCAAAGGGCAAAATACAGAGTGCAGAATATTGTTTCTCGGCATTGTTGAGCATCTGTTCCAGAGTCAAAGTCCGATGTCCGCAATGGGGTAGAGGTGAATCGGACAGCACCCTGACAGTTTGTTGTTTTTTGTTCCAGATTCCATCACGACAGCACAATGGCGCAGCGGTAGAATTGCTGCCTTATGGCACCAGAGACCTGAATTCAACCCTGTCCAAAGGTGCTGTCTGTACTGAGTTTGCACCTTCTCCCTGTGACATATGTAGGTTAGAACTGGTGTATGGGGTGATCGCAACATCGAGCGGATTCAGTGGGTTGAAGGACCTGTTTTCACGCTGTATCTCTAAAGTCCAAAGTGCGCACCAGGGCTTGGTTTGCTCTGCTCCTGACCAGTTACACAGTGGGGTCAGTGAGGCCCTTCCAAATCACTCCTCGTGATGGTCATCGACTCTGGGCCTCTATCGCTGGAGTTTAGAAGAATGAGAGGGTACTTCATTGAAACTTACCAAATTGTTAAAGTTTACCAGGATAAAGTGGATGTTGAGAGGATATTTCCACTTGTGGGAGAGTCCAGGACCAGAGGCCATAGCCTCAGAATAAAAGGATGTATCTTTAGAAAGAAGATGAGGAATTTTGTTAGCCAGAGGGTGGTGAATCTGTGGAAGTTATTGCCACAGACGGCTGTGGAGGCCAAGACATTGGGTATTTTTAAAGCAGATATTTGACAGGTTCTTGATTAGTGCGGGTGTCAGGGATTATGGGGAGAAGGCAGGAGAATCGGGTTGAGAGGGAAAGATAGATCAGACATGATTGAATGATGGAGTAGACTCGATGGGTCAAATTGCCTAATTCTGCCCCTCTGGTCTTATGGACTAGTGCACTATCTATTGTATATAAATTTGACTTGATTGTGGTTATGTATGGTATATCTGATCAGTTTGAATAGCGTGCACAGAAATAAAAGCCCTTTGGCTGTACATGTGACAATAATAAAGGTAAACCTTGTGTCTATTGGGGGGATTGGCTACGTGCGGAGCGGGAGGCGGGCCTCTGCGCCGGGGGGACGGGATAGAGGGTGACACCAGGGGGGGACCGCCCGCTCCGCCACGCCGCGCAGCCCGGACCGCATTTAGCGAGGCACACGGCAACGGCGGCCTCCCGGAGCAGCTCTCGCTGGGATCGCGCAGGTACGTGAGGCCGGGGACTGAGAGGCGCCGCTCCTCACCCACCAGGCCCTGACGGTCCGCCTGCCTGACGCCGCAGCCGGTGGGTGCGAGGCCCCACCGCTCGTCTCTCAGGCCTGGGCCCCGGGCTCCGGGCTCCGCCGTGTGAGACAGCGGGGTGTGCCGGCGGCTGCCGGGCGGGCGGGGAGAGGCCACGGGGCCGGTCTGTCGGCGGGAGGCCCCGGGGTGGGGGAGGTGGGAGTGAGGTGAGGGCCCCGCCGTGTGCGGCAGCGGGGTGTGCCTGTGCCGGCCGGCGGGCGGGTGGGGAGAGGCCACGGGGCCGGGCCGGGCTGTCGGCGGGAGTGAGGTGAGGTGAGGTGAGGGCCCAGCTGCCGCTCCGGGCACCCGGACTCGATGCCGGGCGGCCATGAGGCGGGAGCGTGGCCGGGCCCGGCTTCACGCCGTCTGCGGACTCTGGATCCCGGCTCTCACTCCCATCAGAGTCCCCGGGATCCCCAGCCCTCGCTGCCCAGCCCTGCCCCGGGATCCCCGGCTCTCACCCGAGACCCCGGCCCTCGCTGCCCCGGGATCCCCGGCCCTCGCTGCCCAGCCCTGCCCCGGGATCCCCGGCCCTCGCTGCCCAGTCCGGGACCCTCCCCCGTGTCCCTGCGGGAACTCCCTGGGCTGGAGGTCGGCGCCGACTCTCCTTGTCCTTTCCTCCGGCGGGCAGGACGCGTGGCGGGGGCCGACGAGTCGCAGATGCCCTTCTCCTCGATGTGCGGGCCGGGGGCGCCACTTGCTCCCCGGGAGGGAGGGAGGGGAGGAGAGTGAGAGTATTCCAGGTCCGTTCGCTCCGGCTGGCGGGGGCACACAAAGGGCGGTGGATAAAGACGCGAGGGTGGTGGCTTGGGGAGCGAGGGTCGACTGTGGAGCAGAGTCGACTGTTCCTGTCCTAAAAATATCATCAATCGCATATATCATTCGGAACAGCAGCAGACACTTTGGCCCACAAGATCCGTGCCGAACATGTTGCTAAATTTTAACTAATCTCCCCTCCCTGTACGTGATCCATATTTGTCTATTCCTGGTACATCCGTGTGCCTATCTAAAGGCCCCAAACGCCAATATTTTATCTGCCTTCAGTAATGTAACTTGTGGGAAACTTTGTTGAACGGGTTGGGGCTGGTCCTTACACGATGGGCTGAATGACTACTCGTTCCCGACTACTCCGATTCTTTCTTGTTTTATTAAATGCTACATTAGGTTGGTGTCTGATGCACCGTTCGTGTACTTGGTTTTTACGATTGCTGTGCACATTAAGTTCCAACTCTTCACCACCCCCCCCCCCCTCCCCCTCCCCCTCCCCCTCCCCCTCCCCCCCAAACAGGCTGACACATAGCACAGCTGGTAGAGCTACTGCCTCACAGGGGCAGAGGTCAGCTTTCATCCTGACTGTGGGTCCTGCCTATGTGGCTTTTGTACGTTCTCCCTACGACCGTGTGGGTTTCCTCCAGGTGCTCCGGTTTCCTCCCACTATCCAAAGATGCGCGGGTTTGTTGGTTAATTGGCCACTGTAAATTGTCCTTCGTGTGTAGGGAGTGGATTAGAAAGTAACATTCAACTGGAATGAAAGGGTGATCGATGTTTGTTGTGTTTCAATGGGCCGAAGGGCCTGTTCCATGCTGTATCACTAAACTTAATTGCAGAGAGTTATAAATGTAAATTGAATTAAAGTTTCATGTTCTTTAGAGGCAGCCATTATTTTTAAGAACAAACTAATTTAGACTTTACAGTTGATTCCTGTGTCCAGTTTTATAAACTGCAGTTTTTATATCAGAACTTCAACTATCTACAAGGTTATTTCTGCATCTTTTTTAGTGCAGAGATTTATTTATCTCTTCTTGGCCATCCAGTAAATCTTTAATACTGTGTGTTGCTCAAGAATGCTTCCTGAGCGAGCAACAGCCAGTGTCAAGACTGTAGAGGGACCTTCAATGCTATCTTTGCAAATTCCTCCAAATCCATCTGCAGGAGAAACTAACCTGCACCAGCACTTTTAAGTGGGCATTGTTTGTTGCCTGGCATCATACCCCTGAAAAGTTACTCTGTTCTTGAGCCCTGTCACTAAAGAGATCGCTCGGTGGACAGAAGAAAAGACTCAAGGCCATGCTTCAAGGCTTGCTGGACAAAAAAATGCAACAGCTTCACCGTCTGCCTATGCTGTCACAAAATGGAGAAGGAGCATTTGAATTAGCATGAAGAACTTCAGATCAAAAGTACACAAGCCTACAATTTTTTGGTTATTATTGTAACGTGTACTGAGATACAGTGAGAAGCTTTCTTCACATGCTATCAAATCAGAACTATACACAAGTACAATCAAGACAGACTCAAGTAGGTAGAGTGAAGGGAAAGATAGAGTATGGAATATAGTTCTCGGCTTTGAAGCACAACAGTTCAACAGTAAGGACAAATGGAGTGCCCATCTCCCAACTGCCAACCTGCCCGTATCACCAAGGAGCCTCTGCCCCATGTGTGGGTTCCATATCCATGCCATCCATCGCCTCTGAAACCACAGTGTTGGAATGGAAGCAAGTTATCCTCTAGCAAAGGACTGTCTGAGAAGTACAGATATATTCCAGCCTCGTGTACTTCAACTTTGTGTAATTCAAATTAGCATTTATTTACTGTTACTCTGTTTGAAAAGTTACTGTCTGTTTGTTAAGTGGGATCATCAATAGTCGGTGGAGTGCAGTTTGACAACTTTAGTGTTCACATGCACGGTATGAAGCAATTTGTCCAGTCCACTCTGTATTTAGGGTGGTATAATTCAAGGAATTTAAACTTGTGTAGCACGTACAGTATTCAGATTAGATCATCGTTAAATAAAAAAATTAAATCCTCCATAGACTGGATTAAAATAAAATTAAATTAAATTAAATCCTCCTGTTGCTTCTTGAGGGATTCTAGTTTACTGCAGTCTTTTATACGTGGTCCACAGGAGACCCAGACGGCATAGATTTACATTAAGCAAGGTTGCATCATCACTTAATCCTTCCAGCTGCAATGCTGTACGGCTCCTCCAGTAAGCTTCCTGCTGGAGTGGATCTAATGTATAGGACAGAGAGAAAACTCTTCGATTACAACGCCTCCACTCCAGTGGTAAGATTGCCCCCGACTCTATTGAGCTGTAGAATGTAGGTGACACTTAGTTTAGTTTGGATACAGTGTGGAGATATCACTGAAACTGTGCTGAACAATGAACACATGTATCCTCGTTCTATATTATCCCATTTTTGTATCCTAAGCACGAGGGGAAATTTACAAAAGCCAATTAACCTACAAACCTGCATGTGGAATGTGAGAAGAAACTGGAGAAAATCCATGGTCACAGGGGAGAACGTACAAACTCTGTACAGGCAGCACCTGTAGTTGGGATCAAACCTGGGTGCTATGAGGCAGGAACTCTGCCAATGTGCTGCCTAGTACTTGCAATGTATGTGCAAACTGGTTCACTAAAGCATGTAAGGGAATGAACTTGCACTCAACCTTTGCAGACACCAAAATCTTCTATCAGCCTGCCTGTGACTGTCAACACCAGAGGTCCACGATGTGATATTTAAAAACATGGACAGCTTCCTAATCCCAATCTGACTGATTGAGGGTTGCCACCTAATAGTTAAGGCAAACATTGGTGATGAAAATTACCTTCAATGCACTTGAACAGCCTTTGGTTGTCTGAGGAAAAGGATCTTTGATGATGTAGAACACATTTTTCGGTTGCATTGATTGCTGTCGTACAGCACACTTGTAAGAACTGGCATCTGAAAAGACCAAGCAGATTCTGTCAATGTTGACTCAGTTAAATCCATCGATTCCAAAATCAGCATTCACTTCCAAGCCAAGTTGCAGTCATTTGATGAACAGGCAATGTTGTTCGCATGCCTGACACGGGACTCTCGACACAGAAACTCATCTGAGCTGTATCCCAGCAAAAGCTCACCAGAGGGCAGAGGAAATGGGCCCCAAAGCTTTCCTGACAATGAATGGCAAACCCATTGACTTGTGTTGATGACCCATTAATGTAGGTTTAAGTGGCCAGGCAAAGAATGGTACGTGGGGCGACCAGATGCAACAGGCCTATATGGCCAGCTGCAGTTGGAACTGAAATTGCGCCGAAACCAGGCATCTCTTGCATATCGATATACATAATGTACCTAACTGGGGATTGTACTTGTGTATGGCAGTATTCTTCATGATATGTATGCAAAAAAGAATCTCGTTTTACCTTGGTACATGTGATAATAAAGGAACAATTGGACTTAACACCAATCCTTGACCATGACGAGTGCAGATGGAGAAGGAGCATTTGGGATGGCATTGAGAACCGTGTGTATAAGTTTGGAATGCAGTGAATTGCAGTATAAATGATGTTATCAGTGACCCGTCTACCCACAGCTCACCTATGGCAGAGAGTGAGGCTCCCATGTTGGGCTTATCACTCGGCTCAGACACTGAGAATGGATTTGCCCTCTGATTTAAATCTTTTTATTTGAATTTCACAGCAATTTGCATACATACAATGATAACAGACAGTGACAGTCCCTCTGAAGAAGATTATGCACCATGAATTGTATGCTAGTGATTAATAACTGGTTCCAGTTTGTTGCAATAATTATTTTAAATGTGCTTTTATTGGGAATTGTTGCAATAGTTTCTGTTTCCTCAATTCTCCAAGCATTGGACAAAATTGCATTTATTTGCTTTACAATTGATTGCTTACTATTTGATGTGCTCCCCCTTCAACTTTGGGTGCCGCATCGTGGTAAGTCAATATTCTGTTCAGATTGGAGCATTTTGCACCTGTAAGGCCGTGTTTTCTTTACCTGTAATTGATTTCAGGCGAGATAGAATGAGAGAATGTGATAATTATGCTAATTTGTTATAAGTTTAGAAGGAACAGAACAGTAGAGCACAGGAGCAAGCACTTTGGCCCAAAGTATCGATGCTAAATATGATGTTGTTAAACTCTCCACCCCGTATTCCTTCATTCCCAGCATTTCTATGTGTCTCAAGAAAAGCCTCTTCAAAGCCACTATCATAACTGTTTACGATAGTCTCCATGGGTCTCCCTTCAGCTTCTGCACTCCAGAGAAAACAATCCAAGGCCTTCGCTCCATAGATGCTGCTTCACCCGCTGAGTTTCTCCAGCATTTATGTCTACCCAAGTGTGTTCAATTCTTGTGGCTAAGACCCTCTGATTACTTTACTTTAGACTTTAGTAATCCAGGCTCTTTGGCCAACCGAGTGCATACCGACCATTGATGAGAGATTGGAGGGGGGAATTTTTCAATCACAACATGCTGTGATCAGCGGAACTCAGACCTGTGGTTGAAGTAACGGGTGGCACAGTGGCGCAGCAGTAGAGCTGCTGTTTTACAGTGCCAGAGGTTCAACCCCGACTATGGGTTTGCTGTCTGTACGGAGTTTGTACATTCTCCCCGTGACTGCATGTTTTTTCTTTGGGTGCTCTGGTTTCCTTCTGCACTCCAAAAACGTACAGGTTTGTAGGTTTATTGGCTTTGGTTAAAAATTGTCCGTAGTACGTCGGATGGTGTTAGTGTATGGGGTGATCGCTGGTTGGTGGACTCGGTGGGCCGAAGGACCTATTTTCACGCTGTATTTCTCAAGAAACCCTTTAAACTAGCACTATCCTATAAAATTGGAACATTTTACAATTTAATCTGGGCAGCATTCTGGTAAACCTTTTCTGCACCCTCTTCGAAGACACTGTTCTCTAAATGTGGCTTAACCAAAGTTTTATAAAAAGAATTAACACATTTCTCATTCTCTTTCAGGAAGCGTCATTGTGTACCAAAGAAATGGTGATGGAGAAGCCAAGTCCCCTGCTTGTCGGGCGGGAGTTTGTACGGCAGTACTATACTTTACTGAACAAGGCACCAGACTTCTTGCACAGGTACTCATTTCAATATCTTAAGATCATTACATCTTTTGCAATTATTCGGATAATAATTTTGTATAAAGCTGATGCCACAGAGTTCAGACAGTTGTATTTTCAGCTCCATTACTGTTGGTGAACCATAAAGTGCTGAAGTAACTTGGGTCAAGCAATGCTTTGAGTTAGGACCCATCTTCGGTTACTGTTGGTAAAATAATGTTTGCCATGTGCCGGGTGAAGTATCAATAGTAACTATTTTAAGGTTGTGCCCAGTTTTAACTACAGCTGAAAATATTTGCTCATATTGATGCATTGGAAATCAGGAAGTAAATTATACTTTTAATTGAAACATATTGCACATGTAATAATAACATGGCTTTTCCACAATCAAAATTTATTTCTGGTGATAGTTCAAATTTGTCCAAGTATGTGACATCTTAACCCGACTGGATTTACTTTTTCCAGTTACATTTCTATAGCGACTTCCACCATTTTAAAGTGTTTCCAAGAGCATATGAAAATAGAAGCAGGAAATCGTAAACTAAAACCGGAGTGCTAAAAACACTCAGCAGTCAAATATTGTTTGATGAAAGAGAAATGGTTACATTTTCAGGTTGGAAATCCTTCCTTAAAACTGGAAAAGTGAAAAGTGTGGATCTTCTCCAACTTGTGACGTGGTTCCATTCCTGAGAACTGGTTGTGACACAAACAGTTTGCAAATCGGACATGTGGATTTATTGAAACAAAGACAACATATCTAAACAAAAATATAGGCCAGCCGGGCGCAACATACGGTTAAACCAGGGTTGTGTTTCAACCAGGGTGTTTAACTCAATCTTTCAGTTTCTCTACTGGATAGAAAGATTAGACTTTAGAGATACAGCGTGGAAATGTGAGTAAAGGTTTAATTTGCAAGAGAATGGGGTTGAAAAGGAAAGATAAATCAGCCATGAATGAATGGCAGAGTATACTTGAGCCAAATGGCCTAATTCTGCACCCATGACCTATGAACCCCCTTGGCACCCTCTCTTCCTGTCTATAATGTGGTGAAGAAGAATTTGTGCAAATTCTTCTTCACCACACCATAGGCAGGAAGAGAGGGTGAAGGAGGTTCAAAGATTTTGTAAAGATTGTAAATTGTCTCTTATAAGTAGGATAACGCTAGTGTATGGGGTGATCGTCGGTCAGCGTGGACTTGGTGAACCAAAGAATCTGTTTCAGTGCTGTAACTAAACAAAGCTAAACATATACTGCATCAAAGGAGCCCTGGAGTGCATGTTCACAGATGCACACATGGGTAAAATACTTCCCTGTAATAATTAAGGTGTAGAATACATACACTCCCAGTGTTACAGCAGGTCAGGTGACGGAAATTCACACATCACCACCACAACATCTGAGATAGGAATGATTATTTGCTCTCAAGGAATTTATCAATTTTTGTTTATTATTCAAATCTTTTTTCTTGATGCATTTGCAGGCGATGTGGATTTGTGTTACAGAAATTACAATATGGACAGCTTCCTAGTGCCCTAGCATGGTCTGTTTGATTCTGTGGGGGACTTGTGTTGGAACTTTACTTAACATTAGTTGGCCCATATAACCATATAACCATATAACAATTACAGCACGGAAACAGGCCATCTCGACCCCTCTAGTCCGTGCCGAACACATAGTCTCCCCTAGTCCCATATACCTGCGCTCAGACCATAACCCTCCATTCCTTTCCCATCCATATAACTATCCAATTTATTTTTAAATGATAAAAACGAACCTGCCTCCACCACCTTCACTGGAAGCTCATTCCACACAGCTACCACTCTCTGAGTAAAGAAGTTCCCCCTCATGTTACCCCTAAACTTCAGTCCCTTAATTCTCAAGTCATGTCCCCTTGTTTGAATCTTCCCTACTCTCAGTGGGAAAAGCTTTTCCACATCAACTCTGTCTATCCCTCTCATCATTTTAAAAACCTCTATCAAGTCCCCCCTTAACCTTCTGCGCTCCAAAGAATAAAGCCCTAACTTGTTCAACCTTTCTCTGTAACTTAGTTGCTGAAACCCAGGCAACATTCTAGTAAATCTCCTCTGTACTCTCTCTATTTTGTTGACATCCTTCCTATAATTAGGCGACCAAAATTGTACACCATACTCCAGAATTGGCCTCACCAATGCCTTGTACAATTTTAACATTACATCCCAACTTCTATACTCAATGCTCTGATTTATAAAGGCCAGCACACCAAAAGCTTTCTTTACCACCCTATCTACATGAGATTCCACTTTCATGGAACTGTGCACAGTTATTCCCAGATCCCTCTGTTCACCTACATTCTTCAATTCCCTACCATTTACCATGTACGTCCTATTTTGATTTGTCCTGCCAAGATGTAGCACCTCACACTTATCAGCATTAAACTCCATCTGCCATCTTTCAGCCCACTCTTCCAACTGGCATAAATCTCTCTGTAGACTTTGAAACTCTTCTTCATTACCCGCAACCCCACCTATCTTAGTATCATCTGCATACTTACTAATCCAATTTACCACACCATCGTCCAGATCATTGATGTACATGACAAACAACAGTGGACCCAACACAGATCCCTGTGGCACCCCACTCGTCACTGGCCTCCAACCTGACAAACAACCATCCACCATTACTCTCTGGCATCTCCGATTCAGCCACTGTTGAATCCATCTTGCTACTCCACCATTAATACCCAACCATTGAACCTTCTTAACCAACCTTCCATGAGGAACCTTGTCAAAGGCCTTACTGAAGTCCATATACACAACATCCACTGCTTTACCCTCATCAATTTCCCGAGTAACATCTTCAAAAAATTCAAGAAGATTAGTTAAACATGACCTTCCAGGCACAAATCCATGTTGACTGTTCCTAATCAGACCCTGTTTATCCAGATGCTTATATATATTATCTCTAAGTATTCTTTCCATTAATTTGCCCACCACTGACGTCAAACTAATAGGTCTATAATTGCTAGGTTTACTCTTAGACCCCTTTTTAAACAATGGAACAACATGCGCAGTACGCCAATCCTCCGGCACTATTCCCGTTTCTAATGACATTTGAAATATTTCTGCCATAGCCCCTGCTATTTCTACACTAACTTCCCTCAATGTCCTAGGGAATATCCTGTCCGGACCTGGAGACTTATCCACTTTTATATTTCTCAAAGGTGTCAGTACTTCCTCTTCTTTGATCCTCATAGTTTCCATAGCTACTCTACTTGTTTCCCTTACCTCACATAATTCAATATCCTTCTCCTTGGTGAATACCGAAGAAAAGAAACTGTTCAATATCTCCCCCATCTCTTTTGGCTCTGCAGATAGTTGGCCACTCTGACTCTCTAATGGACCAATTTTATCCCTCGTTATCCTGAACGGCCCATGGTTTGTATACAGTGGGCACTTCTGGATGCCATTTCATAGGAAATGCCTGACTATCATGTAAGGAGGCACATAAGTGATTTACAAGGTTGTGGCCAGGTCTGGACCAGAAAAGGCCGAGGAGAAACTTATTTGAGATGCATAGGATTAAGGGACTGAGATGAAGTGACAGCATGTATAAAATTATGGGAGATATAGATAGTTTAGATTGCAAGAGCCTGTTTCCCAGGGTGGAAATGTCAAAGAGGAGTGGTCAGAGCTTTAAGATCAGAGGGGGTAAGTTTAATGGTGATGTCAGGGCAAGGTTTTTTTGTTACACAATGGTGGGTGCTTGTAATACGTTGCCAGGGTTGGTGGTCAAGGCGGATATGATAGTGATGTCTGAGGCTTTTAGACAGGCATGTAGATATGCAGGAAATGGAGGGAAATGGATGTGTGCAGGCCGAGAAGATTAATAATAATAATAATAAATTTTATTTAATGGGCGCCTTTCAGACATCTCAAGGACACCTTACATAGTAATCGGAATAAAAACATATAATCGGAATATAACAAGTAATAAAGACATCACAGAGACACATTAAAAACAGAATTCAATCCAAAAACAGAAAATCAAAAACACAGTGTGAAGAGAGAGCAGCGGCAGCCAAAGCGCGCCAGCGTCCACTCTCTCTTCACGGCAGCCATCTTGGACACAGACCTACAGGACTACAATTAGACAAAAAAATCATCCCCCCACCGTGGATAGCACTGTGGAGGAAGGCACAATGTCCAGTCCCCATCCCATGTTCACCCCAAAGTCAGGCCTATTGAGGCCACCGCAATTGCCTCTACGGAGGCCCGATGTCCCTGGCCGTTCTCACCGGGTGGTCTTGCCCCGGCGTCGGGAGAGTCCTTTCGGCGGATGGGCCACCTGGAACGGCCGCTTCCTGGTTGGAGCCCGCGGCTGCCGAAGCCGACAAGGCCGCGCCGGTTTGGAGCTCCCAGGCTCCCGATGAAAAAGTCGGCGCCGCCTCTCCGCACCGCCGCCTCTCCGCTCCGCAGCCCGGAGATGTTGCTCTCGGCGGTCCAGCTCGCCAGAGCTCCAGCACGGCGACCCAGGCAAGGCATCGCCCGCTCCAGCGCTCCAACGCTCCAACGCTGTGCCGAGGCCGAGGTGCTGGGCGGTCCCCGCCAGGAAACGGCACTCCAAGCCCGCTGGTAGGCCACGAGCAAAGATCTTATAAGATCTTTGGCCACGAGGACGGGTCGACGGGCAGCCCGGAGAAAAGGCTGCCACACCGACCAGGTAGGGACCTAGAAATAAAGTTCATTAGTTCATCTTGGCAACATGGCACAGACATTGTGGGCTGAATGGCCTGTACTGCACTGTTCTACGTTGCATGTTTCTCATTTAAATGGTTGTTAGGAATCTGGAACTTGCGGTCTGAAAGGGTGGTTGGGCAGAAATGCAACTGGTTTTTGTGTACTTGAAATGATGTGTGCAGCGGAGCTGGGAGCAGGGTTGCCTTTTCCCAACTGATGGAGACACGATGGGCCGAGTAATGGCTCGCATTGTTAATTTTCTGACTTTCTAAATATGCTCAGCAGTGTAAGCATAAATAGTGTGCTGTTGCATATGAGCACATTACTCAAAAGCTAAACATTAGAAATTATTATCTCAATGGGGTTAGGTTAGGTAAGGGGGAGGTGCAGCGAGACCTGGGTGTCCTTGTACACCAGTCACTGAAAGTTGGCTTGCAGGTGCAGCAGGCAGTGAGAAAGCTAATGGAATGTCGGCCTTCATAACAAGAGGATTTCAGTATAGGAGTAAAGAGGTTCTTCTGCAGTTGTATAGGGCTCTGGTGAGACCACATCTGGAGTATTGTGTACAGTTTATGTCTCCTAATTTGAGGAAGGACATCCTTGTAATTGAGGCAATGCAGCGTAGGTTCACGAGATTGATCCCTGGGATGGCGGGACTGTCATATGAGGAAAGATTGAAAATTCACTGGAGTTTAGAAGGATGAGGGGGGTCTTATAGAAACATATACAATTATAAAAGGACTGGACAAGCTAGATGTAGGAAAAATGTTCCCAATGTTGGGTGAGTCCAGAACCAGGGGCCACAGTCTTAGAATAAAGGGGAGGTCATTTAAGACTGAGGTGAGAAAAAACGTTTTCACTCAGAGAGTTGTGAATTTATGGAATTCCCTGCCACAGAGGGTAGTGGAGGCCACTGGATGGATTTAAGAGAGAGTTAGATCTAGGGGCTAGTGGAGTCAAGGGATATGGGGAGAAGGCAGTCACGGGTTATTGATAGGGGATGATCAGCCATGATCACAATGAATGGTGGTGCTGGCTCGAAGGGCTGAATGGCCTCTTTCTGCACCTATTTTGTATGTTTCTATGTTTCTAAAAGGGCAAAGACCCAACAAAAGCTGGTGCCCTTCATGTATGATACAGAGCTTATTGTTTGCTATCATCAAATGTGTCTGTCCCAATAGAATCATAGAAAATCCCAGCGCAGCCACTGGCGATTTGGACTTTCGTGCTCATGCTAGGTGTTTAAAAATCACTCCATTACTCTTTCTCTGAAATCATACATATTTTGTTGTTTTTTTCACCACTTTCTGAAAGTTATTTTAGAAGCTGCTTCGATCCTTGCTGGCCTAGTGTAAATTTAGGCTGAGTAACATACTGCATATGAATCCCAACATTTATGTAAATATCCTTTTTGAGATTAAATGGCCAATTAATTATTCCTTGGAACACAGGAGGCAGAGTGGGCACCCAGAGAAAACCCATGCGCTTATAGAGAGAACATACAAGCAGCACCCGTAGTCAGGATTGAACCGGGTCTCTGGCGCTGTGAGGCAGCAACTCTATCGCTGCACCACCGTGCCTCCCCTTTAAATTTTCTTAAATACATTCTGCAATAGATATCTGAAACTTATATTTCATGCTGGTCTGTCTTGCTATTTTAACTTGATTGTCCTATGATTCTATTAATGTTTCAATGGCTGTTTGAGCGGCTGCCCATGTGGCAGTATTTTCTTGAAAGACATGGTGTGTGGGCAGAGTTTGAATAATTTCAATTGTTTGAGAACATTGAATGTCAAAGTCAGCATCATTGCTACAATGCGTAATGTTTCGTGTATCAAGCCTGAGCTAGTGAAGCAACAATTAATTAAATCTCTCCAGTTTGCCAGAGTTAGATATTATACTGCCATCACACTTTAGACAATGTTGTCTACAGTGCCATTACACTGTAGACAATGTTGATTTGAGCAATAGGAGTTTCCAGGACTTTGGCTTGCATTGGATGGCCAAATTACAAGCTAGACTCTTTCTGAAGTATAACAGGTGCCTTTGTTGATCAGACCCTGACTGCTCACAACCGTGGCCTTTCTGTTTACTCTCCTTTTCTATGTCCACTGTGGACGTGGTGTTGATGTGGAACCTCTGTCTGTCCAACATCTGGAATATGGATACATTTAACTTGCAGAAACTCTGAAAGTCTCTGAGTGTAAATGAGAGCACAGATATGCAGTTCATGAGAGTCCATTATTCTCTTCATCCGCGAGGATTTGTTTTGGGACTGAAATAATGTGTAGTTCCTTGGCGCAAGTCAACTGAAAAATTTATTGTGACTGAATCAGGCTTTTCCTGACTAAGCATAATTGAAATGCAAAAACACTTTTGTTGCCAGGGACTGAGATGGAAGAGGGGTGGGTAACAGGATTGTTATCTGGATAGATCCAACCTGGCATGGTGTACAATTCAGTGACGTAATCTATTGATGTCGTGCAATAAGGTGCCTGAGGAGAGGACAGCTCTGTAAGTTGGAATCCAATCTTCCCGATGATTCCGATCTTGGTTCGGTTTAGTTTAGAAATGCCGCATGGAAGCAGGCCCTTCGACCTGCCAAGTCCTGGTCGACTGACCATCATCTATCCTACACGCTAGGGACAATTTACAGAAGCCAATTAACATACAAACCCGCTAGTCTTTGTAGGGAACCGGAGCACACAGAGAGAACCCACGCGGTCACAGGGAGAACGTGCAAACTCCCTACAGATAGCACCCGAAGTCGGGATCGAATCTAGGTCTCTGGCGCTGTGTGTCAGCAACTCTACCGCTGTGCCACTGCCACCCTAATTTGGAATTTGCGCTACTGCTTTTTGCAGTTTTCCTAGTGTAGGAATTATTTTCGGCACTGAAGGAATGTTTAGAAAGTTGACCAGAGGGTAGTGCTGCTGCTGTAATGAAACATTACTATTGTATTGTAATAAGTAAAGTAAAGTATCCTTTATTGTCATTCAAGAACGAAATTTCGTGCCTTGCAGTCATACATATAATAAAATAACAAAAACACACAAACACAAATTTAACATCCACCACAGTGAGTTCACCAGGCACCTCCTCAATGGGATGGAAGGCAAAAGTCTTAGTCTTTGTCTCTTCCCTCCTTGTTCTCCCTCTGCACTGAGGCGATCCAGGCTTCCGATGTTGTGACCCCGCCGGGTAATGGGAAGTAAGTCAGTCCCGCGGCTGAATCCGAGCTCCACGAACGAGCCGGTTCAAACTTGGTGGCCCGGGGTGGTTGAAGCTGCCACTCTCCAGTCCAGCGGACGAAGGTGTTGTTGCGGTAGCTCCGGGAAAAAAAAAACAGGTCACCAACCTGTGACCAAAGGCGAGCTCCTGACGATGTATATCTGTGACTTTAGAAGTGAAACAGAATTAAGTTAGTCTCGGCTAGTAATATTGTTGAGTATAAACTTTTTTTCTGGTTATTCCCCACAGTTGCATTTATCTAAGTCTTTCATTGAGGTTAACATGAGTGTCTCTGTGTTAAAACATGATTTGTAACAACATTGCACTGCATTCTGTCCCTTTCAGCAGTGACGTTCAGATTAAAAAACTAGGATGTGCTGTCCTTAAAATCGTTTACGGTAGCACAGACGCAACTGGTAGAGCAGCTGCATCACAGCACCAGAGTCCTGGGTTTGATCCTGTCTTTGGCTGCTGTCTGTCTTGAGTTTGCTTGTCCTTCCTGTGATCTCGTGGGTTTCCTTCAGGTGCTCCGCTTTTGTCCTACACCCCAAAGATGGCCTCTGTAAATTGCTGCTAGTGTCTAAGGACTGGGTGAGAAAATGGAATAACACAAAACTAGTGTGAACGGGTGATCAAATATCGGCATGGACTCATGTGTAGGAAGGAACTGCAGATGCTGGTTTACCCTGAAGATAGACACAAAATGCTGGAGTAACTCAGCGGGACAGGCTGCATCTCTGGACAGAATGAACGGATGACGTTTCTGGTTGAGACCCTTCTGAATCTCTCCAGCGATGCTGCCCGTCCCGCTGAGTTACTCCAGTATTTTGTGTCCATCATCAGCATGGACTTGTGGGCCGAAGGGCCTGTTTCCATGCTGCATTTCTAAACTAAACTTTGCTTGACCAATGTCAAAGAAAGCGGTTGATTTGTAGCATGAGCAAGATTTTTGATGCGTTCTCTCAATATTTTTTACATTTCTTTGTTTGGTTTATGAATATTAGTTAATATTTGCCAAGATATCTCCGCTTTATCTCTTGTTGGCCCACATAAATTCTGTTCCCAGTACCTGGTCAGTATTTGCTACCTTGTTATTTGGAATTTATTGTACATATTACAATCCATGATCGAGAAGGTACAAGTTTATAATGTCAATCTTTAGTTTTGTATGTGGGTTCAAATATTCTGCACTGCTTCAGACTTTAGAGAGAGAGAGAGCGGAAACGGGCCCTTCATCCCTCTGGGACCGTGCCGACTAGCTATCACCACTTACACTAGGGGCAAGTTAACAATTTTACCAAAGCCAATTAACCTACAAACCTGTATGTCTTTGGAGTGTGGGAGGAAACTGGAGCACCCGGAGAAAACGCGCACGGTCACAGGGAGAACGTGCAGACTCTGTACAGACAGCACCCATAGTCAGGATCGAGCCTGTGTCTCTGGGTCAACTCTACAATGCTGACAATAGAAGATGCAAGTTTAGTGCAATCAATGGAGTTATCCCTTTGGAAAGAATGTACTTTCAGCAAGACGCAAGCACAAGACCCCCCCCCCCCCACAGATGTAATTTCAAATTTATGTAAATACCCCAACAATGATCAGTCACAATTGTAGCTCTCCCTGAGAAATTGTTCAAATACTAACAGATGTTTGTGACCTGTTGAATCAATTATACTTTATTGTCACAATGAAATGCTTTGCTTTGCATACAATCTAGGCAGTACACAAGTGTTGTCACGTGTTGGCACCAACAAAGTTATAAAAGTACTGAGCATTCCTATCTATTGCCTGTCCCCTTTGTTCTCGGCGGCCCCCCACACCGGGTCCCCCCCATTGCTCTCGCCGGCCTGTTGTTCTCCAAAAGCGTCCCGGCCAAATGAACAATGATGTACTGCTCGGAACTGACTTCCAGTACTGTTTGTTCAGTTGCTTTGTGTTAATGCCTGAAGACAAATGCCATGTTTTTTATTTATCTTCTGCTTACTCCATGTATGTTTAAGAGGAGTTTTTACTGAGCAATTCCTTCCTACTCCGTTTGCTTTCTCTCCAGCTAAAGTGTGTGACTGCCTTATTCCTGCTTGCCAGTTTTAGAATGTGTGTACCATCTTGCACCCATCCATAAATAAGATTGTCCACGATTGTGTCTAGTTTAGAGATACTGCAGGGTAACGGATCCTTTGCCCGCTGAGTCCATGCCGACCATCGATCACCTGTTCATACTAGTTCAGTATTATCCCACTTTCTCATTGCCTGGTTCGGCTACTTGAACGTCCGGGAGCGGAAAAGACTGCAAAATGTTGTGACCGCTGCCCAGTCCATCACCGGCTCTGACCTCTCCACCATCGAAGGGATTTATTGGAGTCGCACCCAGCATCATCAGAGACCCACACCAGCGTGTGTCGTTTTTCATTTCTCTCTCCTTTATCATATCATGCTTTGTTTAAATATTGTCTTGTGCTGCAGCAAGTAACATTGTCATTGTTCTATCCGGGACATATGACAATAAAACACTCTTGACTCTCTGACACAGGAGGCAATTTACAGAGGCTGATTAACCTACAAACACCCACATCTTTGGGATGTGGGAGGAAACCCATGAAGTTGCAAGAAACCATGCGACCTTTACACAAACAGCACCCGATGTCAGGATGGAACCTGTCTCTGGTTATGTGCGGCAGCAACTGCCCCGGCCTCTGCGTCACCCCAGTGTTAGAGGAAAGAAAGGGGAATTAGAGTATTAAAGAAATCAGTGGATATGTGAGCAAAATGCAGAGTTCTGGAGGAACTCGGGCAGCATCTGCGAATGGAGACAATGTTTTGGGATTGGACCCATTTTCAGATTGATGGAGGGTTCCGACCTGAATTGTCACCTCTCCATTTCCTTCACAGATGCTGCCTGACCTGCTGAGTTCTTCCAGCACTTGTTTCTTTTTCACTCAAGATTCCAACATTTACAGCTTCTTGTGTCTCCATCAATGGACATGTGGTTACAGCTCTGTTTATACATAGTCCCCCCCATTTCAGGGCACCATAATGTTTGGGACACATGGCTTCACGGGTCTTTGTAATTGCTCCAGTGTGTCTCCTTAATGCAGGTATAAGAGAGCTCTCAGCACCTAGTCTTTCCTCCAGTCTTTCCATCACCTTTGGAAACTTTTATTGCTGTTTATCAACATGAGGACCAAAGTTGTGCCAATGAAAGTCAAAGAAGCCATTATGAGACCGAACCAAGAATAAAACTGTTAGAGACCAACTGTACCAAGATCAACTGTTTGAAACATCATTAAGAAGAAAGAGAGCCCTGGTGAGCTTACTAATCACAAAGTGACTGGCAGGCCAAGGAAAACCTCCACAGCTGACGACAGAAGAATTCTCTAAAAATGACTGCTTTCATTTACATGACATTGCCGTGTCCCAAACATTATGGTGCCCTGAAATGGGGGGACTGTGCATAAACACTGCTGTAATTTCTACATGGTGAAACCAAAATGTATAAAAATGGCTTTTATTAAAATCTGACAATGTGCACTTTAATCACATGTGATTTTTTTTCTATTACAAATCTCAAATTGGGGAGTACAGAGGCAAATAAATAAAATATGGGCCTTGTCCCAAACATGGAGGGCACTGTAAATGTGCTGTGTTTTAATTGAAAGATTACCAATTTGTTTGTCTCATTTGCAATAATTCTGCCCACAGGTTTTATGGTAGGACTTCCTCTTATGTTCATGGTGGTTTGGATGGAAGTGGGAAGCCCACAGAAGCAGTGTATGGGCAGGCTGTAAGTATTTGTGATTTTATTTTTTGACTGATTATTATTAAAATGTCATGCAGCAATGGAATAGTTTGTAATTTGTTAATGTAAAACACTGGTGCACTGAACAGATTTGCTTTTAAATTCATTGTGGTATGATTAATGAAAATGAACTGCAGATGGTGGTTTATGCCGAAGGTAGACACAAAGTGCTGGAGTAACTTAGCGGGTCAAGCAGCATCTTTGGGAGAAAATAGACAGGTGATGTTTTGGGTCGCGACCCTTCTTCAGACATTGTGTGTCATTATAGTTTAGTATCATTTCATTCAGTATCATTGTAGTATGAATCGGTTTTGTTTCCCATATTGAAGATATGCGTTTGTAAACACTAGGAAATGGAACATAATTCACCACTGTGTGTGTCAGTATGAATACAATCTTTGTTTCTGATGTCCTTATAGCTGATGTAACACAATCGCAATTAAACACAATCTCAATCACAATAATACTTTATTAGCCAAGTATGTTTTGCAACATACGATCAATTTCATTTGTCATACAGTCATACAAATAAAAAGCAATGGAACACACAAAATAAATTTTAACATAAACATCCACCACAGTGACTCCTCCACATTCCTCACTGTGATGGAAGGCGAAAACAACTTCAATCTGTTCCCTTCTGTGCTCCCGCGGTCGGGGGCCTCGAGCCCTCCGTTGACGGGACAATCTTGACTCCCGTGGCCGGCGGCGTTTGTGCCCTCCGCATCGGGGCGATTAGCTCCTGCATCGGGGGGGGGGAGGGGGGACTTTACCAGCTCTCGGTGGTAAAGTCCGCCGGCCGCGGGTGGAGCGATGCCAGGCAAGGGATCGGCTCTGATATCAAGTCCCAGCCGCTCAGTGGGGCTCAGTCAGTCTGAGGAGGCCTCCAGCTTCATCGATGTTAGGTCGCAGAGCGACCGGAGATACGACCTGGAAACCAATCGCATCTTCAGCAAGGTAAGAAACAAAAAAAAGTTTCCCCCGCCCCCATTCCGCTCCCCCCACATAAAATAAACTGGAGAACATCCACACAAACTTTTAAAACACACTAAATTTTTTTTTTAAAATACGAAAAAACAGACTGACTGTTGGCGGGGCTGCCAATTGAGCGGCGCCTCTGTTGGACATGGTCAATTTTCTTTCCCTCTTCCGTGATCATGTAAAAATAAATGGATCCCGACGCCTGTGTCCTTTTGTGTATTAATCTGCAGTTCTTTATTTCTAGATAAGAATTTCTTTGTTCTGTTTTGGGGCATATATATGACTATAAAACACTCTGGACTGTTGTTGTCGCAGGAGATCCACAAGAAGGTGATGTCCCTTCAGTTCAGTGATTGCCACACCAAGATTCGCCATGTGGATGCACACGCCACCCTCAGTGATGGAGTGGTTGTACAGGTGATGGGCGAGCTGTCAAACAATGGACAGCCAATGAGGAAGTTCATGCAGACGTTTGTCCTGGCACCAGAGGTATGCTAACTTTGGAGAAAAATAATCACTTGCTTTCTGACAGTGTTTTACGTGGCAATAGAGTCAAGAATCGGATTACACGCAAAGTGTTTCACTGTATCTCGGTATATGTGACAACAATCTTATCTTATGGAGGTGTACAACTTCATGAGAACAATAAATTAGGTGAGGGGGGGGAGGGGACCTGAGGGGGTAACTCTTTTACACAAAAGGTGGTAGGTGCATGGAACGAGCTGCCAGAGGAGGTAGTTGAGGCAGGGACTATTGCAAGGTTTAATAATAATAATAATAATATATTATTGTCATTGCATGTCAGTGCAACGAGATTTAGTGTGCAGCTCCACTGATGTACAAGAAAGGTAAATAAATACAATACATAAATAAGCAAGCTGAATTGATTGACATGACCATCTGAGGGAGACTGTCCAAAGGGGGTGGGTGGGGGGGCACTCATTAGGGCCGGTTCAGAGCCGCTATAGCTCTTGGGATAAAACTGTTCCTGAGTCTGGAGGTTCGGGCGTTAAGAAACATTTAGGCAGGTACTTGGAATAGGGAAGGTTTGGGGAGATACGGGCCAAAAGCAAGCAGGTGGGGCTAGTGCAGCTGGGACATGTTGGTCGGCGTGGGCAATTTGGGCCTAAGGGTCCATTTCCCCGCTCTTTAGGACTATGACTCCAATAAACTAATACCAGATTGTTGCAGCACTTACTCCACTACAATCGATGGTCAGCCTTTCATGAACAGCACTCAGTGACTCCAGAGTTGTTTTTTAGTTTTGAAAATGGGATTAATCTAGTGTTAATATTTTTCATTGCTGTGTTGGTGGTTACATTGGAACAGGTTTGTCAAGTTGCGTTGGCACAGGGTGGATGGAGAGTGGGTTGTCTGTGTGCAGTGGACTGTATTATTGCTGCCCAACTTCAGCAGAGCTGCTAAAGTTGTTGACGGAGGCTAACTTTTGTTCTTTTCAAATACGCAGGGTTCTGTTCCAAACAAATTCTATGTCCACAATGATATATTCCGCTATCAGGATGAAGTGTTTGATTCTGACGCTGAACTGGAAGAAGGTAAGAGGTTGCAAGTATATACACAATCAACGTGCTGCAGGCTGAAATATTTTCAGTTTGACATTAAAAAATCCTAATTGATTTTCACATTGGGATGCCAGTTGCAAATAGGAACTGCTTGTTATTTGGAACCTGGAGTTGGGTCAATTATTTGGTCTGTTTATGTGTCACGAGCCGACACCATCCACCTTAACAAAGTAGTAATGTCCAGGCCTAGTTGCCTTTTCGGGGGCTTCAGCATTCCAGCTTCCGGTTGCTGTCTTTTCAGGAACTGCGGGAGAGCTGTGTGTCTGGAACACAGGACAGCACAGGACCAGGCCCTTTAGCCCACAATGTTTGTGCAGAACATGATGCCAAGACCAACTCTCGTCTGCCTGCATACAATCAATTTCCTTCCATTTGCTGCATATCTATAAAATTACAACAGGGCCATGATCAGTTGGGCAAGTGTGGGTGAGGAATGGTGAATGGAATTTAATGCAGATAAATGCAAGTGTTGCGTCAAACCAGGGCAGGACCTTCACAGTAAATGGCATGGCCCGGCCCAGGGGAGTGTTGTAAAACAGAAGGGTCTACGAGTGCAGGTACATTGTTCCTTGAAGCAGTATTATAGGTAGATAGTGTGGTCAAGAAGGCTTTCGGTAAGCTGAAGCACCTGTTCCCATGTTGTATCTCTAAACTAAACTAATCAGTACTTTGCAACATTCCCCTGATCAATCCTTAATCCACCTGAATTCACTGAGGTTGTGGTGTACTCGACCTGGCAGCAACAGCTTGTGTCACTGCTGTGGCCGGATGCCTCTCATCCCTCCATCCCAGGCCCACTCCCTGCCTTTGACCATGCACCTCCCATACATTATCATGCATTTGCCTCACCTTGAGCTTGCTTCCATCCTTGGACCTGGCCCCTCCCCCTTGGTTATTCTGTCTTTATCTTCCTTCCAATCTGTTAGTCTCCTTTGTCTCTCCAATCCCTCTCCTGGCTCCTCAAAGACATCCGGCCACCTCTGTTGTGCCTGACTACTTTGTCAGCAGCATAGTTAATACCTCAAATCATTTTTAATATATACCACAATAGTTTATGGGAGTGTATTCAACAAGGTTTGATCCCAAGCTACAAGCGACGCAGTGCAGCATAGGAGCAGGCCCTTCGGCCCACAATTTCAGTGCCGAACATGATGCCAAGACCAAAGATGGACACAATGTGCTAGAGTAACTCAGCGGGTCAGGCATCATCTCTGGTGAAAAAGGATAGGTGACATCTTGGGTCGGCGCTCTTCCTCAGACTCCTACACAAGGCCAACTCTTACCTGCTTGCACATTATCCATAACCCCTTCATCTCCATGCGCCTATTGAAAAGTCTGAGCGCAGGCTACTCCCTGTCTTAAAGACGAGAGATATTTTTAGGGAATTCCAGAATAGTTAAGGAACTTGAAGCTGTCAGTGATGGGACAAAAATAGATTTGGAAAAGAGACGGATCCCAAATTTGCAGGCACAAAGGTATCATGGTGGAAGTTAAAGAGTCAGAAAGCAAGTCTATTTGAAAATCTGAATATGCATATTAAAATCAAGATTCATTTAATTGGTCAGTGACCACATGAGTGAGAAGTTAACAGCGGTCTGTACATTAATCAAAGCTGCAGGGCTGTACATGCCCTCAGATTTACAGAGTGTGGTTGAAGTTGAGCTGGGTACAGTAGAATAATGGAGTGTTGAGCTAACAAGGCATCGATGAGGGTTTTAGCAACAGGCGAGCTGAGGCTGGGTGATAGAGAAGTGATGGCTTAGGATGTGTGGAGTTCATCACTGGGACAAACAGGTGAGGTGGTGAATAGTCTCTTTTGGTTTCAGATGGTTCATGGGGGGGAGGTGGGGGGAGAAGGAAAAGAGAGTGAGAGATGGAATTGGTGGCAGCAATTGGAAGCCCTGGTAAGGGTGAACTGTTATGATAACTCAAGTGCACAATATAATCAATGCTGGTCAAAAGGGCAGTGTTCCACAATGAGGAGTCTTTCCAGCCAAAACAGGAGCAGGCACCCACAGCTGTCTGGTGTTATAGACAATACGTGCAGGAGTAGGCCATTCAGCCCTTCGATCCAGCACATTCAATGTGATCATGGCTGATTATCCACAATCAGTACCCTGTTCCTGCCTTCCCCCCATATCCCCTGACTCCGCTATCTTTAAGAGCCCTAGCTCGAAAGTATCCAGAAAACCGGCCTCCACTGCCCTCCGAGGCAGAGAATTCCGCAGACTCACAACTCTCCGTGTGAAAAAGTGTTTTCTCATCTCCGTTCTAAATGGCTTACCCCTTATTCTTAAACTGTGGCCCCTGGTTATGGACTCCCCCAACATCGGGAACATGTTTCCTGCCTCTAGCATGTCCAAACCCTTAATAATCTTATATGTTTCAATAAGATTCCCTCTCATCCTTCTAAATTCCAGAGTACACAAGCTCAGCCGCTCCATTCTCTCAGCATATGACAGTCCCATCATCCCGGGAATTAACCATGTGAACTTGCGCTGCACTTCCTCAATAGCAAGAATGTCCCTCTTCAAATTTGGAGACCAAAACTGCACACAATACTCCAGGTGTGGTCTCACTGGGGCCCTGTACAACTGCAGAAGGACCTCTTTGCTCCTATACTCAACTCCTCTTGTTATGAAGGCCAACATGCCATTCGCTTTCTTCACTGCCTGCTGTAGCTGCATGCTTACTTTCATTGACTGATGAACGAGGACCCCCAGATCCCGTTGTACTTCCCCTTAAGGATTCTAAAAATACATCACCCCGAGTGAAGAAATTTATTTGTGTCAACCACTTTATCCTGAAACAAATTATTGAAAATTAGTTGTCATTTAGTTTTATGAATGCTTGACGTCTGAATGTCACTTCTGAGCACGATAGTGAGTCTTTATCTCACATCAGTCTTGACGTCCGTTTAAATTGGTTCATATCTTTAATTCCCCTCTGCTTTTTTAGAGTCTGAAGAGGAAGTTGAGGAAGAGTCGGAAGAGCCACAGCTATCTCCCGAACCCGTGCAGGAAAACACGAACAATACTTATTATGAGTCTCACGCTGTCAGGTAAAAACCTTCAACATTGTAAGTCACGGCATAACAATCATTATTGCATTGGAAAGCAATTAAATGGCTTGAAAGCGCACGTCTCAAATAAGCTTTCCCCCTCTTGCCTGATAGCTATGCGCTTGAGAGTTGGACATTTCCACCTTGAGTAGCGGGACTATCTGCTGTGACTCATGCTCTACTCCACCACTATTCATTGATAGTCTTAAAGTTCAGGTAGATTAATTGCACTTTCCAGCCCTGGGTCACTACACTGAAAGATCACTGCACTATGGGTGCTCACCTACATTTTTAAACTGCTAATTGTTTCTATTTCCATGCTGTTTAGTTTAGATTAGTTCAGAGATACGGCGTGGAAACGGGTCATTCGGCCTACCGAGTCCGTGCCGACCAGTGATCCCCGTACACTAGTCCTAAAAAGGGGATTGAGCAACTAGATCTCCTCAACTTGGTCAAAAAAGGCCCACCAAAATGTAATCGTTACTCTACTCACTCCGACATGCGTGAGATAACCACATGAGGTGTTTGTGCAGTAATCAACCAGAACCAGAACACACTAGGGACAATTTACAATTTTTACCAAAGTCAATTAATCTACAAATTAGTATGTCTTTGCAATGCGGGAGGAACCCGGGGAGAAACTCACGTGGTGACGGGGAGAATACACAGCTGTAATTTTTAAATGGTGAAACCAAAATGTATAAAAATGGCCTTTATTAAAATCTGACAATGTGCACTTTAACCACATGTGATTTTTTTTCTAACACAAATCTCAAATGGTGGAGTACAGAGGCAAATAAATAAATAAAGGGTCTTTGTCCCAAACATTATGGATGGCACTGTATTTTTGTATTTTTGTGCTCTGCTCTGTCCTCTGCTACCTGCATATGTCATTGCTGTATGTTGAGGTGGGGACATACGCGCACAGGAGTCTGCTAAAGATGTGCTAATCTTGATGGGTTGGTTATTTTTATTTGCTTCGGTCTAAAGTAATGGTGTGGAGGAATCGCTGGAGGAACCAGCTGCAGAGTCAGAGCCCGAGGCCGTATCGAAAGCCGAGGAGGTAAAACCTGAGCCGGAGCTGGTGGAGAAGACGGCGGAGGAGTTGGAGGAGAAAGCTCCGTCACCAGTTCCAGTGGAACCCACTTCTCAGCCACAAGAACCGCCCAAGGTTAGCACAAGTTGTCTCCTTTACATAGGTTATCCTTAGCGGCAGGCTTTCCCTATGTTGCCAGATTTAAAGATAGAAGTGCACTTGTAGTTAAAATGCAGACAGGGCTCCAAAAAACATATACACAACTTGTACAGGTTGGTCCATTTTTACTAATGCAATCATAGTTACTCAAGGTGAAATCTGGTAAGTTGTAATTTAAATTTGACCACATTGCGTCTATGTAGAAATGTTAAATGCAATTTCCCAGCGTAATTATCACCAATAAGGTGCATGACTAAAAGTTTGCCCTAATTGCAGGCTCAGGATTTTTTGTATTTGAGGGAATGCTTATTACTTGTTAGTAGAATAGGTATGTGTTGCATTCTCTGCAGGCTTTCTCCTGGGCCTCAGTGACCAGTAAAAATCTGCCTCCTAGTGGTACAGTTGCTTCCTCTGGAATTCCTGCCCATGTTGTTAAAGTACCAGCCTCACAGGTAATCTGTGAATGGACCTGCTTATTAATATATATATTTATTGCTTTTCTTCAAAAGAAAAGCTTAGAAATTTTGTCTGTTTATCAATTTGGGTTAGGTAACTATTTTAAAAGTAAATGACGAGCAGGGATATTTGTGTTAGTTATTACTAGCTCGTAGCACAAACACTTGATGAAGTAATGTCAGTCAGCAAAAAAATAAAAAATAAAAAATAAAAATAACAGGGCGGTGACTTCTTCAGCCAGGGAGTGGAAACTGTTAAATGTTCTCGGTCACTGAACTAAGATATGAGAGGGATGAGTACTCTGAGAAATTGTGTGTGTTTATAGTGCTGAACCATTGTAGCAACTTCATTTTCTTTTTCTTCTCTTTCCATTCCCCCCTCCTTCCCCATTTCTCAAACACAATTGCAGCCAAGAGCTGAAGGGAGAAGCGAGACCCAGTCTCAGCCCCCTCGGCCCAGAGACCAGCGTCCTCGCGAGCGGATCGGCTTTGTCCCCCGTGGGCCCAGACCAGGTAAGCCTTCCTTTATGAAATCGAGCAGCGAGCAAAGTGGAGAGGGTGCAGAAAGAGAAGAGCGGGGGTGATAACAGAACCGAGAGCTTCTGTCTGTAAACTGGCAGGATCTGTACACTCTGTAATCATGTGTAGTCTTTGCACTGACTGGATAGCACGCAACGAAAAAAGCTTTTCACTGTACCTTGGTACATGTGGCTATAAACTAAACTAAAGGATCTTGTGAGATCAGTACACATGGAACACAAAAGCAGTGCCAGTTTGTTGGTTTGGCCATGGATTATATTTCAGTTTAACCTATAGATAGATTTATTGCCACACAACCAGGGTTGGTGGAAATTTGGGTTGTCAGCAGCAGTACAATAATAAAGAACACACAATAAAACTGTAACACAAACATTCACCACAGCATTCATCACTGTGGTGGAAGGCACAAAAATTTGGCCAGTCCTCCTCCATTTCCCCCCCGTGTACAGGACCAGAGTCCAGTCAGTCCAGGATCGGCTCTTCCTCACCGGAGACGGCGGCTTTAGATTGTTGTAGGCCGCAGGCCGGCGGTCGAGATTTAAAGTCCCCGCCGCAGCCAGAAGCACCGTAGACGGCAGGGCCGGCGGTCGATGCTCCCCTCCAGGGGTGATGGTAAGTCCATGCCGGCCCCGCGGTAGAAGTTGGCCACGGGCCGGCAGTGATGGCTTCTTCTTCCCCCGGGTCCCCCACGAGGGGGAAGTAGACGCCGCACCAGCTGGAGCTCTGCAGACCGCGGCTTCAGGCTGCCGGCTGCCCCGGGCCAGCGAAACGGAGCGCTCTCCTCCAGCGAGCCCCAGCGAGGGTTCACCCGCTCCACGCCGAGAGTCCACGCTGCGCCCGCTGCTGAAGCCCCGGGCGTGTCTCTGGGAAAGGCCGCGTCGATCCTTGAGATTAAGTGCCTCTGATTTTTGTAGCTTGATAATTTTGCTCGGATGGTGCCAGACCATAGGGCAACACAGTGGTAGAGTTGCGGCCACGCAGCACCAGAGACCCGGGTCACATCCTGACTATGGGTGCTGTCTGTAAGCAGTTTGTACGTTCTCCCTGTGACCGTGTGGGTTTTCTCTGGGTAGTCTGCTTTTCTCCCACACTGCAAAGATGTACAGGTTTGTAGGTTAATTGGGGAAAAGATTTAATAGGAATCTGAGGGGTAACTTTTTTACACAAAGGGTGGTGGGTGAATGGAACAAACTGCCAGAGGAGGTAGTTGAGGCAGGGACTATACCAACGTTTAAGAAAGAGTTAGACAGGTACATGGATAGGACAGATTTGGAGGGATATGGACAAAACGCAGGCAGATGGGATTAGTGTACCTGAGACATGTTTGCAGGTGTGGGCAAGTTGGAATGAAGGGACTGTTTCTATGTTGTATGACTCTAATAACTCTAATTGGCTTAAACACCACTATTGTATCTGCCTCCACCACCACCCCTAGCAGCATGTTGCAGGCACCCACCACTCTGTTTTAAAAATAAAAGTCCGGCACATCTCCTTTTAACTGTGCCCCCCCCCCACCCCCCCCCACCCCATCATCAAGCCATGGCCTCTAGTTTTTGATATTTTCACCCTGGTAAAAGGGTCCTTTCATTTGAGATCCTCCTTTCAAATTTGTTCAAACATTTTGAGTTCTGCATTGTCATGTCCCCTTATTTTGTCATAGTCATAAAGTGATACAGTGTGGAAATGGGCCCTTCGGTCCAATTTGCACACAACGGCCAACATGTCCCAACTGTACTAGTCACACCTGCATGCGTTTGGTCCACATCCCTCTAAACCTGTCCTATCCATGTAACTGTCTAACTGCTTCTTAAATGTTGGGATGATCCCTGCTTCAACTACCTCCTCTGGCATCTTGTTCCATACACTCACCATCCTTTGTGTGGAAAAACTTAGCCCTCCGATTCCTATTAAATCCTTGTGTTTGAAAATTATTGTTTTTTTAATTTTATTATTTTTGTTAGAAGTACGGTAAATTACAATAATACACAACACATATATCTTAATACATTTTTTGTACCGCTTCATTTTTTTGAGCTTTAAGAAAAAGATAGAAGTAAGGAAAGTAAAGAAAGTGCGCAGGAGTCGTGAAGTGCAAGAGAGTGCTGGGAAAAGAAAGCCCCTTAGAAAAGAAGTTAGAGAAGGAAGTAAAGTAAGAAAGTAGACCCTAGAAAAGAAAGAAAAAGAAAGTAGGAACATTCGCTCTATTATAACATTAAACTCCGCAGAAAGGGGACTACCATCCAAGTCTGTTTTTGTTGTTTTACCTCCCATTGCCAGGTCCTGATACCATTTATTTATTTATTTATTTTTTAAATTACTATTGCACCTCATGCTTGTAATAGGTCCAGAAACGTAGACCACGTCTTTTGGAATTGGTCTGCTTTACCTGCTAAGAGGAATCTCATCTCTTCCAGATGTAATGTTTCAAACATATTTGATATCCACATTTTTATTGGTCCCATTATTAGCCCGTAATTGAATAAATTCTTCTGATACACGTTTAATTCAGGGTTACCTTCCGATATTCCAAAAATGATCCATTCTGGTTTTGGTACCAGTTTTATTTTGATTAATTTTGAAAAAATATCAAATTTCATACCAGAATTTTTGGATTTTTGTACAAAAAACAAAAGAATGCGCTATGGTAACTTCTTGACACAGACATTTATCACAGATTGGTGAAACATTAGGGAAGATTTTATTTAATTTAGTTTTTGAATAATATAGTCTATGTAATGTTTTGAATTGGATAAGCGTGTGTCGTACGTTGATCGAACATTTATGCACCTGTAGTAAATGATTATCCCAGCTCTCTTGAAATTTTTATAGCTAATTCTTGTTCCCAGTCTCTTCTAATTCCATCTGTTGTGGGTATTTCTATGTTTAAAATTATATTATATTGGTACGATATTAGGTTAGCTGATTCCGCCTTTGTCTTCATTGCTTCATCCAGTAAGTCGGAAGGCATATTATGATAGTCTTTTGTGTATTTTTTCAGATAATCACGAATTTGAAGATATTTAAAATATTGGTTATTTTTCAAATTATATTTCAGTTGTAGTTGTTGAAATGATAGTAATTTCCCCAATTCATACAGATCTTCGAGCGTTTTGATTCCCATTCTTTCCCATTGTATAAATGATTTGTCTATGATTGATGGTTTAAACAATGGATTATTGACTATTGGTATTAAAAGAGATAGGTTTCTTAATTTTAGATTCTGTTTTATTTGTTTCCATGTTCTAATTGTGCTATGTATAATTGGATTTTTATTATAATTTTTATTATTCAAATTTATTGGTGAAAGGATAGTCGCTCCTATATTACTCGGGGAGCAGTCCCCTTTTTCCATTACAATCCAGTCCGCCTGCTGGGCAGAATTGTCCAGCAGGTGAATCATATTTTTAATATTTACTGCCCAATTATAATACATAAAATTAGGGAGCGCTAGACCCCCCAACTCTTTTCGTTTATTAAGGTGTGCTATTTGTATTTTATAATCCCATATAAAATTTGTAATGTCTGAGTCCAATTTTTTGAAAAACTTTTTTGGGAGATATATAGGTATTGATTGAAATAGATATAGGATTTGTGGTAAGAAAATCATTTTTATAGCATTTATTATGCCTATTAAGGACATCGGAAGTGTTTTCCAGAATTTAATCAAATTATTTAATGTCTTAAGTAAGGGATTATAATTGGCTTTAAACATATCCTGGTAATTTCTCGTAATTTCAATTCCCAAATATTTGAATTTTTCTGTAGCTATTTTAAAGGGGAATTTCCGGAGATGTGTTGAGTCTTTTGGTTTTATCGACATAATTTCGCTTTTGTTCCAATTTATTCTATATCGTGAGAAGGATCCAGTCCTCAATTAAATTTAATATATTTGGTATACTAATTTGTGGTTTTGTGATGTACAGTAGTACATCATCGGCATATAGGGATATTTTGTTATTTGAATATTTTGTATTATAACCATAAATATCCGGGTGTGTTCTTATTTTTTCAGCAAGGGGTTCAATTACCAAAGCAAATAACAGCGGTGATAATGAACATCCTTGTCTACTCCCCCTTGATAATCCAAATTTCGAGGATGATATATTATTAGTTAGTATTCTAGCCGTAGGTTTGTTATATAATAGTTTTATCCATGCAATGAAGTTCTCTCCCAATTGGAATTTTTGCAATACTTTAATCATATAATCCCATCTACTTGATCAAACGCTTTTTCTGCATCCAGTGAGATGATAGATAACTTTTGGTCATGAGATTTATGTGAGTGCATTATGTTAAGCAAACGTCTCAAATTATTGAATGAGTGTCTCTTAGGTATAAATCCTGTTTGATCCTCATTTATTAGTCTACTAACATACCTGCTTAGTCTACTGGCTAGTGTTTTCGCTATTATTTTTTGATCCGTATTTAACAAAGCAATAGCTCTATATGATCCTGGTTCTTCTATATTTTTACCTTTTTTAAGTATTAATATGATCGTTGATTCTGCTAGTGTTTCAGGTAAGCTTTGCTCTTTAAAAGCATATGTATACATTTTCTGTAATCGTGGAGTAACTATGTCGTAAAAAGCTTTATAAAATTCATTACTGAATCCGTCTGGTCCTGGTGTTTTTCCATTCTTTAGTGTTTTTATTGTGTCTTCTATCTCCTTAGAAGTAATTTGTGCTCCCAGTTCCTCTTGTTCCCTCAGTTCTAATTGTGGTAGGTTACAATTATCTAGAAATTCTGAAATTTTATTATTGTAATCCTTTGTGTGGAAAAACTTAGCCCTCCGATTCCTATTAAATCCTTGTGTTTGAAAATTATTATTAGGACTATGACACTCTAACTTGAATTTGTAATACACACACATTCTGCTCTGCGGGGATATCAGAGGTGTACCAAGAGTGTTCAACATGAGCCATCTGATGATACAGGTCCACTACCGATATTTACCTGCACTCGTGCTCCCAGACCTTTTCTGGGTTATCCACTTTGTCGGACCAGCAGGGATCAGGACCTTGCTGTGGTGGGGATGGGGGTGGGGGGGGGAGGGGGGGAGGTTGAGATACCAGCCAGCAAAGTTGGCCGTGGAAGCTGGCCATGGGAACAGATCTGCTGTCTCCGGCCGGCCTGGAGTTCCAGAGCTCTGTCCGCAGGGGGCAAATGTGACCCGCCGATCGGCGCGGAAGTCCCGATAAGGTTGAGTTCGGACGCCTCACCGGGACTTTTGTCCGGATTAAAGGAGGGGCAAGATATCAGTTGCTGGGAAAAAATCGGACCTGTACTTGCAGAACATCGTTAGTATCAGAGAAATACTGAGCTGGACATCATAGCCTGAACTCACAAAGCTGGAGCAGTCTTTCGTAAGTTAGTGGTATATCTGAGAGATGCCTTTAAAAGGGTAGCATGTGGCTAGCAAATCATGGTTTTACCACCCTGATATCGGCAGAGGTACAAGTGCAATGAAAACTTTGGATGCAGCTGTTTCTCTGGTCACTAGATAGACCACCTCAATGCCAGAGTTTTATGGTGAGGTGAAGATGAGATTTGAGAAGGGGTGGCAACACTAGGCAGAGCATTGCCGAGACACCAGGAACTGCAGTTGCTGGTTTACAAAAACCCTGGAGACTGAAGAAGGGTCCCAACCCGAAACAGTCTGAAGAAGGGTCACGACCCAATACATCCCCTATCCCTTTTCTCCAGAGATGCTGCCTGCCCCACTGAGTTGCTCCAGCACTTTGTGTCTATCTTTGGTATAAACCAGCATCTGCAGTTCTTTGTTTCTACAATAGACAATAGGTGCAGGAGTAGGCCATTCGATTCAATGTGATCACGGCTGATCATCCCCAATCAGTACCCCGTTCCTGCCTTCTCCCCATATCCCCTGATTCCACTATCTTTAGGAGCCCTATCTAGCTCTCTCTTGAAAGTATCCAGAGAACCTGCCTCCACTGCCTTCTGAGGCAGAGAATTCCATTGACTCACAACTCTGTGTGAAAAAGTGTTTCCTTGTCTCCGTTCTAAATGACTTGCCCCTTATTATTTCCTGCCTCTAGCGTGTCCAAACCCTTAATAATCTTATATGTTTCAATAAGATCCCCTCTCATTCTTCTTCCTACAAGATGACAAAGATATTGTCTTCTGTTTACAGGAAGGTTGGTGGTGGCTGATTTAACATTTGTTGGGGCCCACTGTGGCGGTAATGAGAGGGTGAGGAGAAGGTAATGTTGGAGTGCTGGAACTGGGCACTCAATGTTGGAGCGCTGCAAACAGAGCCCTGGCTGATGTAGCCAAGTGGTGGTGTGCAGAGGGTGGGGACTGCCCTCCTTATGTGACCCGTCCTCAGCAGCAGAACAGCACGCGCCACGCCACCTCTTGCCCTGCCATTGACTAGTTTTCTAATTGCAATTTGTGCGGTAATGCCAGTGGAAGCTGTAAAGGTGAATACCATCCCAGCTTTTTAAGACACGGACAGATATTTAGATAAGAAGGATTTAGAGGTATGTAGGCCAAGTGCAGGCAGATGGTACTAACCCATTGCGGTTGGTGTGGAGCAGGTGGGCCGAACGGCCTGTTTCTGTGTTGTAAATATCCATAATCATCTGTAAGAAAGCACTGCAGCTGCTGGTTTAAATTGAAGTTAGACACAAACTGCTGGAGTTACTCAGCGACGGGTCGAGATCCATCTTCAGTCTGAAGAAGGGTCTAGACCCGAAACGTCGCGCATTCCGTCTCTCTCGAGATGCTGCCTCACCTGCTGAGTTACTCCAGCATTTTGTGTCTACCATAATCTTTTTCCTATCACTGTCTCGTCAAATTTATGTGTAATTCATGTACATTTAATATATAATTTGTTTTGTTGTCTGAGTCCATATCAGCCTGTGATGCCGATACATCCATAATTTTCGTTGTACTTGTACGCATGCCTATGAATGTTTGACCTCCAAGTTTGAAGCAGCTCAGATGTAGCGAATCCTGACCGCCAAAATAATGTCTGCTTTATATAGTGGCCTTCAAGTCTTTGCAGCCACTGAGGTGCTTACCACATAAAACAGTACAGTACAACTTCGGCTCGCAAAGTTCGTGTTATTGTATCTGCCTCTAACACCGCCACACCCGGCAGCAAGTTCCAGGCACTTGCCACAATGTGTGCGTGTGTCTAAAAAGAAACTTGTCCCAAACATCTCCTTTAAACTTTGTCCCTCTCACCCTTAGACTATGCCCTCTTTGATATTGCTTGTGAAGTCCATAATGGTACGGGCATGGAAATATGGGGGAGTGCACTGTCGGAAAGCACAAGTAGATGCAAAAGTATTTTATTGATTGCATTATAAATCCATTCTTTAATTGCCCCTCTAAACTGGAGAGACAGCCTGGACAGGGGTCCTTCGGCCCACTGAGTCTGCGCCGACCCCGTCCAATAGCACTATCCTACGCACTAGGGACAATTTATAGAAACCAATTAACCTACTTTGGAGTGTTTGAGGAAACCGGAGCACCTGGTGAAAACCCACGCGGTCACCTGGGAGAACGTGCAAAGTCCGTACAGACAGCACTCGTAGTCAGGATCAAACCTGGGTCTCTGGTGCTGTAAGGCTGCAACTCTGCCACTGCGCCACAGTGCAGCCACTGTTCTGTAACTACTGTTTGTGTGAAGCTGAGACTAGTCCTGCAATTGCATTGAGAGACGGTCTTTATGTTGCAGGTCGGGGAGATCTGGATGGCGGCGAGGTGGAGAATCGGCGGATCATCCGATACCCAGACAGCCACCAGCTCTTTGTTGGCAACTTGCCTCACGACATCGATGAAAATGAATTGAAGGATTTCTTCAATAGTGAGTAGCGGAGAGGAATTATGAAGACCCTAAGGGGAACCCTCTGCCTTCACTGGACAGAGATTTAAGCCCAAGGGAGACTGACTTACTGGCAACCATGTTCTTTCATAGAGTGATTCAGGTGGAAACAGGCCCCGCGGCCCAGCTTGCCCACGCCCACCAACATGTTCCATCTACACCAATCTGCTGCAGCCTCATTTATTTTGATCAATACTGGTCATGTGCTTGCTTTTGATTTTTCTTTTATTGTCGCCGTCCCTGCGCCAGAGTTCCCAAAATTCAGATCTTCATAGGTCACCTAATAAGTTAAAAAAATATATATAGAGGCTTGAAAGTGCGCACCACCAGACTCGGGAACAGCTTCTTCACTTCAGGCTTCTGAACGGTCTTTCCATAAGCTAGGGCACTGTCTGATTCACCTCAACCCCATTGCGGACATAGGACTTTGTCTCTGGAACTGGTGCGCTACAACGTTGAGAACTATATTCTGCACTCTGTATTTTCCCGTTTGCTCCAGCCAATTGAGTTTAGCTGATTGTACATATGCATAATATTATCTGATCTGATTGGATAGCATGCATAACAAAGCTGAAACCCAAACCTAAAAATGCTGGCCCAGTGCGATCCCACCGGTGCCCCGTGTATATTTGGCAGTGGTACTATGAGGGGTGTAAACTGGCCAGGCTGCATCACATTTACAGCAGTCCAAACATCACATAATCCTTTGTGCATTGTGGGTAAAGCAATTAATATACTCGACGCGTCGGTGAGCAGTCCAACCCGATTGATTTGTCCATTACCTGCTGGGGCTACATTTCCTGCCTGGTGATCAAATCATTGTGTGACGTTTATCAATTACTCAGTAGTAACAAGGCACTGCAGGTGTTTGTTTACAAAAAAGGATACAAAGCACTGGAGTAACTCAGTGGGTCAGGCAGCATCTCTGGAGAACATGGACACAGAGTGCTGGAGTAACTCAGCGGATCAGGCAGCATGTCTGCAGATCATGGATAGGTGATGTTTCTGGTCAGGATCTCTCTTCAACAATTTGAAGGGTCCCGACGAGAAAAGTCACCTATCCATGTTCTGTAGATATGCTGCGTGTCCCGCTAAGTCACTCCAGCACTTGGTGTCTTTTTATCAATAACCAGCTGCTGATTGGGCTACTAAAGTAGTAAAACTTATGGTACTGATCTGAAATCTCGACTGTCCATTTCCCAGCGCAGAAGTTGCCTAACCCGCTGAGTTCAGGCTGGCGCAGTGGTGCAGCAGGCAGAGTTGCTGCCACACATGTCAGAGACCTGGATTCGATCCTGACGGGTGCTGTCTGTACGGAGTTTGCACGTTCTCCCTGTGACTGCGTGGGTTTTTTCTCCGGGTGCTCCAGTTTCCTCCCACATTCCAAAGACGTAGGTTAATTGGCTTTTGTAAATTGTCGCTAGTGTGTAGGATAATGCTTGTGTACGGGGTGATCACTGGTCAGTGTGGACTCGGCGGGCTGAAGGGCCCGTTTCCACGCTGTAGGTAAAGTCTTACAGTCTAACATTGGTCCGGTAGATTGGTTGTTCCTAGTGAAGGAGTCTGGTTGCAATGTTTGCCATTTTAACCTGTTTGTTGTTTCTCCTGGGCAGGTTTTGGCAATGTGGTGGAGCTTCGTATTAACACAAAGAGCAGTGGAGGCAAGCTGCCAAACTTTGGCTTTGTGGTGTTTGATGATCCTGATCCAGTCCAGAGAATCCTGAGTGCCAAGGTAATGCCCACTGGATAGAGTGGCTTCACGCCTGTGAGATCCAAGTGTGCTCTGCAGCCGCTGCAATGCTGTTAATGTCTGGTCACTCGTGACAAAGGCGTGGAAACATAGAGTGCTTGTATCCAACTACCAGAGACCCAGACAGTTCACCGGCACACATAAATTCCCCACCCAGCAGTCACGTTGTGGATTGACACAAAATGCTGAAGTAACTCAGCGGGACAGGCAGCATCTCTGGAGAGAAGGAATGGGTGACGTTTCGGGTCAAGATCCTTCTTCGTGCTGTTCATCTTAAATAAACTGGAATAAGGAAAAGAGGGCAGCGCAGTGATGCAGCGGCAGAGTTGTTGCTTTACAGCGCCAAAGACCCAGATTTGATCCTGACTACGGGTGATGTCTGCTCTCTCTGTGACCCTGTCAGTTTTCTCCAGGTGTTCTGGTTTCTTCCCACACTCTAAAGTAGGTTCATTGGCTTTGGTAAATTACAAATTGCCCCTAGTGTGTAGGATAGTGTATGGGTTGATTGGTGTTTGGCATGGACTCGGTGGGCCGAAGGGCTTGGTTCCACTGTATCTCTAAAGCATAAATTGAACTTAAACAAATTAGAATGAGGAAAACTAATGGCAGGCATGAGGTTTACAGACTGTCTTGAAAACCCATCTGGTTTACATTTGGAAAGGTACATGGATAGGAAGGGTTAAGACGGATATGAGCCAGGCCCGGGCAAATGAGATGGGGCTGAGATTCTGCAGTTGTACAGGGCCCCAGTTGGGCTGAAGGACTGCATGGCTCTGACTGCTGCTCCCGAAATGCTCCGATGGGTCTGTGATCTAACTGCTGGTAAAGCAAAGGAGACAAATCCTCACCTTGGCAGCAGGACCTGTATCCAGTGAATAACTAACCAAAACCACTAGGCAGAAGACCAGCAGCAATGTGATTAGAACTTTAGCAAGTTTGCAGATGACACTAAACTGACAGTGCAGATGGATGTCAAAAATTGCATTGAATTGCAGGCATGTTGTCGAGCAGAGAGATGTAGGCTTGCAGGTACATTGTTCCATGTACATTTATATACAACATTGGTGAGGCCATATTTAGAGTATTGTGTTCAGTTTTGGTCACCAAGATATTGTTAGGCTTAATAAAAGGGTGCTGTGAAGATTGTGAAGATGGGGGTGGATTCCACATTTATCTCCTGGATATACGACTACCTGACGGGTCGACCACAGTTTGTCAAGCTGGGGGACAGTGTCTCTGGCACAGTGGTGTGCAATGTTGGAGCCTCACAGGGAACGGTTCTGGCCCCGTTCCTCTTCACCCCGTATACAGCAGACTTTAACTATAAGTCTGACACATGCCACGTACAGAAATATTCAGATGATACAACGATTGTGGCATGTGTAAGGAACGTGCAGGAGGAGGAATACAGGAACTTGACCAGTTCCTTTTGTGCCTGGAGTGAAGAGAACTGTCTCATCCTGAACACAACTAAGACTAAAGAGATGGTGGTTAACTTTGGCAGGTCCAAAATCCCCCTTCAGCCGGACAACGCTGCAGGGGCTGACATTGCGGTGGTGCAGACATATAAATACCTTGGAGTGCACCTTGATAACAAACTGGACTGGTCTGTCAACTCTGACTCTCTCTACAAAAAAGGCCAGAGCAGACTCTTTTTCCTCAGAAGGCTCAAATCCTTCATTGTGTGTAATGATATGCTGCACATGTTTTACAACACTGGTTGCAAGTGTTATTTTCTATGCTGTTGTCTGCTGGGGCAACAGCATTAGTGCAAAAAACAACAAGAAGCTGGTCAAACTGGTTAAACGAGCTAGCTCAGTGCTGGAGGGGAGAGTAGACTCTAGGATGGATGTGCTTGAGAGGCGTATGAGGCACAAGGTGCAGGTCATCCTGAAAAACCCCGGGCATCCCCTCCATGTAATTCTGGAGAGTCAAAAGAGCACTCGGAACAACAACCGGCTCCTCTCCCTGCCCTGTAGAACGGAGCGGTTCAGGAAATCCTTCACCCCTGCAGCCATTAGATTTTATAATTCGGACCGCTAGGCTGTAGGGGGATGCATTTTGCAATTTTTAATTTTTAATTGTTAATTATTGGTCTTTTTAAGTATTTATTGCTCTCAGGTAGTGTCCACATTGTATTCTATGTATTTTCTGTCTGCGTTCGTTTTGAATCTGTGGGTTTGTTGGTTGGGGGCTTCTGGACATCTGAATTTCCCTGAGGGGATCAATAAAGTATTTATTATTATTATTATTATTATTTATGAGGATGTTGCCATGAACTCTAGAGCCTGAGCTGTAGGGAGAGGTTGAGCAGGCTGGGACTTTATTCCTTGGGGCCAAGGAGGAGTGATCTTGTAGAGGTATACAAAATCACGAGAGGAATAGATTGGATACCTACAGAGTCTAATGCCCAGAGTAGGGGACTCGAGAACCTTGGGACATAGGTTTAAGGTGAGAGGGGGAGTAATTTAGTAGGAACCTGGGGGATGACTCTATTTACACGAAGGGTGATGGATGAAGGGTGATCTTGTGCTGTACTGTTCTATGTTTCAAGTCCAATTGCCCCTTAAATCTCTCCTTTCCACCTTAACCTCTGCCCTTGTACTTTAGAATGCTTTACCTTGGGCGAAAAAGACTGAGAGTTCACTCTATCCATGCCCCTTATGATCCTTTACACCTCAATCAGGTCACCCCTCAGCCTCCTAGATGGTACCAGCACTCCTTGTAGCTCAAGCTGCCAAGCCCGTGAGTCTGGGCGTTGGTGCATTCCGAAAGACTAAAGCTAACGGAGGAGGTGATGTGTTATGAACTCTGCGACCCGCCGCTAACCCTGAGCTCTGTGCCTGCAGCCGGTCATGTTCCGCGGGGAGGTCCGCCTAAACGTGGAGGAGAAGAAGACGCGAGCGTTCCGGGAGGGGGAGCGGAGAGGCGGCGGCGGAGACGACCGCAGAGACATCCGTCGCAACGACCGAGGCTTGGGGCCGCGCGGCATGATCGGCGGCGGGATGATGCGGGATCGCGACTCCCGGGGGCCGCCGCCCAGGGGTGGCATGGCGCTGAAGTCGGGCCCCGGGGCCGGCCGGGGGGGCTTGTCCGGTGAAGGCCGCTTTGCTGGGCCCCGTCGTTAAGGCTTCGCCGTTCCTGATACCTTGCTGGTGACACCACCCTCTTCGTTTATTTTTTGTTAATTTTGGCTTTGGAATGTGACATGGCCTGTATTTTTTTTTCCTCTCATTTCTTTGTGAAAGCAGCCTTCTTTTACCGGATTGATCATTCTCCCTATTTTTGGAACAGGATTTACGCAACAAAAAAAAGCAAAACCATTGTCTAAAGACTTGGAAAACAGAGTGAATGGCTTCAATTAATTGGAACCCATTTTAAAGGTCTGAAGATCTGCCCGTTTATATATTTGGAAAAAAAACAACAGCCTTGTGGTCTTTGCAACTTGACTGCTTTATTTCATAAATGTGTCAAGTTTATGCCCAGTTTCTGCTGAGGAAAACAAATTGATGCAATTGAAGAAGCTTGCCTTGGTATTTTTCCTTTTAGAAATACTTGGCTCGAGAACTTGTGTTCATGCACTCATCATAATGCACTAATAGTACTCTTAGAACATCATTTGCCATGCCAACTGCAGGAGGAGATGGGTGAAAATCCACTGCTATCCCGCCTTGACCAGGAAGGATGTCTAACCAGATGTGGTCTTTGAATCCTATTACCTGCTGTGACTGCTGTTTTCCCACATCTGTTACCCGTAACGGACGATGTTTGAAACAGTTTCTGACTGAGATGGGTTTTTTTTTTCCTTCTTGAACTAAAAATTGATAAACAGAAGCAATTGTGAACTCGGATTAACAGCCCTGAACGCAAGTGTTTGGCGGCTTATTCTCCAGTTTTTTCTATCTACCCCACTGCAATACAGGGATGCCTCGCTGCGTGACACCAGTTCTCTTCCCCTCAGTCTGTGCAGTTTGTGAATGTGCAGCGGAAAATCATAGCGAACTGTTACTGTTTTTTTTTTCGTTCTTTCAAAATGTAAAGAGCATGATGGTGCCTTCTATTGATACGTCATTCCAGACTTGCTGGCAATTCTTGTATGGATTGTACTCTTGCTCGGTACAAAGCCCAACAGCTGTAATACCTTACGGAATCACTAGTATGTTGATGAAATGCAAAGATGCGATGAAGCTGCAGCATCCTTGCTTTGTGTGGGCGCGGGGGGAATCAGAAGTATTAAAGAGAAAAGTAAATTGCACACTCCTGGTCACCTGTTCCGAGCTGTTTTTTATACCATTCCTGCAACCAAGTGGTTGGTTTTGCTTGTGTTTTGTGTTTTACATTGGAAAATTAGGTGTGTAAAATTAAATCCCATTACTGTTACCTTTATGAAAGATATGCAAAAGAAAGTATGGTTACGGCTACAATTTACCCGCATAAATGGTTATTTAACGGTGGGCGGACATCGATGTGATTTTGTATAAAACTTGAGGGAAAGCTACGTTATGCAAAGCTTAACGATGATTGTTGCAAGTTCTTTCTGAGTGAAAAACAGGTTGGCCGCCGACAAGGATACTGCAGCTTTGACCCGAACTCTGCAGCTTTGTGCACTCTTCCTACCAGCCTAGACCCGCTTGGATGAGGGGGAATGCTCACGTGTGTTTGTGTGTGTGTGTGCGTGTGATTGCGCGCGTTAGAAATACGCCAGCGCAAGTTAGCGTGGTGCGGGTGGAAGCTGCTGCCAACGAGTGGGGATATCATTTAAGTCACCGCTTCTAGCAACAATGCACATTTATCAGTAGCGCAGTGGTTTTGGAAGCAGAAATTTGTTTACATGCACGGCCTCGAGGCTGTCACTTGTTGACTGTTGAGCAAAACCAGCAGAGAAACACAGTGAAGTTTACTTGTTTCTCGATGTTGATTGAAAGGATAATTGTGTCTGTTGGTTTTGATTTTGTTTGGACATTTCTGAGGTCTTCCTTGTTTGATGGTAGTCTTGCACTATTTCTCAAATTCTGGGATACATTTGCAGTTTTTTGTGTTTTCAATCTTGTTTAAACCTTCCCCCCTCCCCCCCAACCGATGTCTACATCACATCTATCAGTGTGGCCTGGAAATATTGTACTTGAAGTTTCCATCGGGCAAGGAAGGGTTAAACATCTCCCCATACCCGCCGATACACTTGAAACTCTGGCCCTGGACACAGAACCTTCAGTATCATTTGCACAATTTCATTGTCAAGTAGTTGACCAGAATTCCTGCTGAGCTGATTGCTACACCTCACCGACGTTTGCCTTCCATCTCATTTCACACCGCTTTGGAGACGGGGAAAAGTTATTTCCAGAAAGTGTTGGATACAAGTTGACTTAACCTGAGGAAAAGGCAGATGAGCCATGCTAAGATCTGGCTTGCTTCACACTGTCAATAAACATTGGTAAAACAAACCAAATCGGGTAACATCAGAATGTGCTTACTTGCTGGTGATTTTGTTCACTGGATTTTATTGTGCACTGTTGTCCTGGTTCCCTGTTTCCTACAGTACTCAATACCCCCAAAGCAAAGTTTGTAGACTTTCCACTAAGGACATGTATTACTGGGTGGCACTAGCTAATTATCTGTTACATTACAGAGCAATATCATTCCATTATTTTGCCTGTAGGATGGGCTTTACCACCTTGGCTTTTGTGGGTATTGTAGAGGATAAATGGCTTGCCATCTTCAGAAGCTGATCTGTGTTTGGCCATCTTATGCTGTTAGAGCACAGTAGTTACAGGTGTTACAGGTGGTAAGTCTTCATATTTGATTTTCTTATTGAATGTGTTGGACTAAACATACAATAAACTACTGATGTCTGAAGCAGTTAAATTTGTTTTCAGTTTTATAATTCATGTCTCTTGTTTTATGAATTTGCATTTATTTTGCATTTTCACATTTATTTTGGCGGGGGGTGGGGTTGTAATAAACCACTTTCCTGTGTCCTGAACGAACCAGTGATTTCTCTTGTAAACTGATGGTCAAAATATTACAGAGCTAAATCCCAAGGAAGGCGAGCAATTGTCTTATTAATGCTGGGGTCCGAACTGAGGTGAGTGCCAAACTAATTTGCTTAAATAGTCACATCTTGCTTAAATATTCACGGGGTATGATAGTGGTGTTCGGATAGGCATTATTGATGGATATGGATCTTAATCATTATGATCTCATGATAGGCACATAAATAGATATGGAGGGATATGGAGCATGTGCTAGCAGATAAGAGTAAGTCTTGGCACAAACATTGTAGGCTGAAGGCCCTGTTCTTGTGGTGTACTGTTCTATGTTATAGAGTGTGTTTCCAAAAACGTGGCAACATCAGTTTCAAGCTCAATGTTCCCTTGCCCACTTAAAGCAGAAATTGTTGCCTTGGTCTGCTGGGAAAAGAGTTGCAGGTCCAGTGAGTAGGATGTTTCTCAGAGTTTGGGAAACCTTTTGTTGCACATGTCTGCTGGCTTTCCAACAGTTGCTGTTGCTTCACAAACTGCAATTGAGGGAACAATGATGAATCTACCAAAGAAAAACTTGATTCTCAGATTTGAGAGGCACGGTGGTGCAGCGGTAGAGTTGCTGCCTCACAGCACCAGAGACCTGGGTTTGATTCTGACTACGGGTACTGTCTGTGCCGTGTTTGTACGTTCTCCCTGTGACCGCGTAGGTTTTCTCCGGGTGCTCCGGTTTGCTCCCACATTCCATAGACGTGCAGGTTTGTCGGTTAATTCTGTAATTTGGGTCTAGTGTGTTGGATCAGATTGGAGAGTAGTAGGCTGAGGGGTGACCTTGTTGAGCAAAACACAATGCTGGAGTAACTCAGACAGCATGTGGAGGGAATGCTCCACAGTCCCTTCTTGGACTGATGCACGAGGCCATGTGTGGCACAGATAAAATGAACATAAAATGAATGTAGATAAAGTCTTTGCCAGGGTAGAGGATTCTAAAACTAGGGGGCGCAGGCAAGAGCTGAGAGGAGAGAGATTTATGAGGGACTTTTTCCACTGAAAATAGTCACTGTTTAGAATGAGTCGCCAGAGGAAGCTATAGAAACGGATACAATTTCTACTTTGATAAGACATTTGGACAGATCTATGAATCGGAATGGTTTGGAGGAATCCTGGGCAAATGGGACTGGCTAGAATGCCAACTTTGTCTGCATGGACAAGGTGGGCCGAAGGGCCTTTTTTGGTGCTGCACAGCACTATGAGGAGGAGGGAACTGCAGGTGCTGGTTTACACTGAAGATAGACAAAATGCTGGAGTAACTCGGCGGGACAGGCAGCATCTCTGGAGAGAAGGAATGGGTGACATTTTGGGTTGAGACCCTTCAGACAGTCGGGAGACAGATATGGCAGGGTAAGGTGTGAAAACGAGAGATCAAAGGGGACAAAGCCCAAAGGAAAACGTAGGTTAGCTAAGGAAAGTTGACAACAAGGTATATAAAGATAAAATGTAATGAGGAGGTCAGTCAGACTGCTCGGAAAACTAGGATAGAGGTGGAAAACAAGGTTTGAAATTAGATAAATCAATCGCTAGGTGTAAGCTCTCCAAGCGAGATATGAGGTGCTGTTCCTCCAATTTGCATTGCATCTCACTCTGACAGTTGAGGAGGCCCAGGTCAAAAGGGTCAGTAGGGGAATTGAAGTGTTTAGCAACCAGGGGATCATGTGGGTCTTGGCAGACTGAGCGGAAGTGTTCTGCGAAACAATTGCTAAGCCTGTGCTTAGTCTCGCCAATATACAGGAGTCCACACCTGGAACAGCGGATACAGTAGATGAGGTTGGATGAGGTGCAAGTGAACCTCTGCCTCACCTGAAAGTGCTGTCGGGGTCCTTGGATGGAGTTGAGGAAGGAGGTATAGGGACAGGTGTTGTATATCCTGTGGTTGCAGGGGAAAGTACCTGGGCAGGGGGAAGGGACGAGTTAACCAGGGAGTTGCGGAGGGAACAATCTGCGGAAAGGGATGGAGATGGGACATGGGGAAGGTCTGGGGGGTGGGGGGGAGATTAGGATGAAGTTGAGATTTTAACTACCCTTCCCATTCCTACACTGATCTTAGGTAGACAAAATCGAAGGTGGGCAAAAGTGCTGGAGAAACTCAGCGGGTGCGGCAGCATCTGTGGAGCCTAGGAAATAGCCTAAGAAGGAGCCCTTCAGACCCAGTTACGGCCCGAAAAGCTGCCTATTTCCTTCGCTCCATAGATGCTGCCACACTCGCTGAGTTTCTCCAGCACTTTTGCCCACCTTCGATTTTCCAGCATCTGGAGTTCCTTCTTAAACCTACACTGACCTTACTGTTCTTGGCCTCCATTGCCAGAGTGAAGCCGAATGCAAACTGGAGGAACACCACCTCATATTCTGCTTGGTTAGCTTACAACCCAGCGGTATGAACATTGAATTCTCCAATTTTAGGGGAACTAGAACCCCCTCCCCCCTGCACACTTTTCTGACCCCACACCCCACACTACCCCTCCCTGCTCCCTCTATCCTGTGCCCCACCTGGACTTGCAATTATTTCTCCCCTCCCCTGCGTCCTCTAACTTGACAATTTGCAGCTCTTCAATCTTGTCTCAGAATGAAGAAGGGACCTGACCCAAAGCGTCACCTCTCCAAGTTCTCCACAGATGCTGCCTGACCCGCTGAGTTACTCCAGCGCCATGTGCATTTATTAGTTTCAGTTTGTCGTTTTAACAATGCCAACTTTCTGTATTTAGCGATTAGTTTAAAAGAATTAAAAGATGTAATGAGAAAAATGGACAAGGGACAATGGCCTCTATCAAGTCCCCCCTTAACCTTCTACGCTCCAAAGAATAAAGCCCTAACTTGTTCAACCTTTCGCTGTAACTTAGTTGCTGAAACCCAGGCAACATTCTAGTAAATCTCCTCTACTCGCTCTATTTTGTTGACATCCTTCCTATAATTAGGCGACCAAAATTGTACACCATACTCCAGAATTGGCCTCACCAATGCCTTGTACAATTTTAACATTACATCCCAACTTCTATACTCAATGCTCTGATTTATAAAGGCCAGCACACCAAAAGCTATCTTTACCACCCTATCTACATGAGATTCCACCTTCAGGGAACTGTGCACAGTTATTCCTAGATCCCTCTGTTCAACTGCATTCCTCAATTCGCTACCATTTACCATGTACGTCCTATTTTGATTTGTCCTGCCAAGATGTAGCACCTCACACTTATCAGCATTAAACTCCATCTGCCATCTTTCAGCCCACTCTTCCAACTGGCCTAGATCTCTCTGTAGACTTTGAAAATCTACTTCATTATCCACAACACCACCTATCTGCATACTTACTAATCCAATTTACCACACCATCATCCAGATCATTGATGTACATGACAAACAACAGTGGACCCAACACAGATCCCTGTGGCACCCCACTAGTCACCGGCCTCCAACCTGACAAACAGCCATCCACCATTACTCTCTGGCATCTCCCATTCAGCCACTGTTGAATCCATCTTGCTACTCCACCATTAATACCCAACAATTGAACCTTCTTAACCAACCTTCCATGAGGAACCCACACCCGGAGTACTGTGCAGTTTTGGTCTCCAAATTTGAGGAAGGATATTCTTGCTATTGAGGGAGTGCAGCGTAGGTTCACAAGGTTAATTCTCAGGATGGCAGGACTGTCATATGCTGAGAGAATGGAGCGGCTGGGCTTGTATACTCTGGAATTTAGAAGGGTCAAGTCGAGTGTCAAGTGAGTTTATTGTCGTGTGTCCCAGATAGGACCGGAAGTGGCGGCGCTGTTGAACGGCTGCGGCTCGCCTGCAGTCCGTCTGTTTTGACTTTTTTGTGTTGTTTTTTTTTGTCTTGTTTAGTTAAATTTTTGGTTATTAAGTTGTGTTATGTGTGAGGTGGGGGGGGGCTGAAACCGGGCTTTCTGTCTCTCCCTTCGGGGGAATGCGACTTTTTCTTGTCGTATCCCCCTTCTCTGCCTCCGTCTGCGCTGAGGCCTAATGGCGGAGCTGGCGGCCTCCAACCTGCGACCGACCTCGAGGCTCCGGAGGTAGAGCCAGCCAGGACTCACCAACTGTGCCGTCTTCGAGCTGTGGCGGCGTTCGGGCAGCGGCCTGGCGCGGGGCTGAGATGCTCCGGTGGCAGCGGCACGACTCGAAGGCTGGGACGGCGCTCCCGTGAGGGCGACCTGGCTCGGGGCTGGAACGGCACTCCCGTGAGGGCGGCCCGGCTCGGGGTTGGAATGGCACTCCCGTGAGGGTGGCCCGGCTCGGGGTTGGAATGGCACTCCCGTGAGGGTGGCCCGGCTCGGGACTGGAACGGCGCTCCCGTGAGGGCGGCCCGGCTCGGGGCTGGAACGGCGCTCCCGTGAGGGCGGCCCGGCTCGGGGCTGGAACGGCGCTCCCGTGAGGGTGGCCCGGCTCTGGGCTGGAACGGCGCTCCCGTGAGGGCGGCCCGGCTCGGGGCTGGAATGGAGCTCCCATGAGGGCGGCCTGGGGCGGAGACGGTGCTCTGGTGGCTGAGGTGGCGTTCTGGCGGCGGTGACCTGAATCCGGGGCTCGGCCGCGGGCCAGAGGACGAAATCGTCGGGAGCTCGCAGGTCACAGGCTGGTGCCTGTTTTCCGGAGCTCCCGCGGCAACAGCTGCGTCCGCTGGACTGGAGGGCGGCAGCTTCGACCACCCCAGGCCGCGGAGCATGAACCGGCCCGTTCGCGGAGCTCGGTGAGCCGCAGGACTGATTACCATCGCCCGGTGGGGTATTGCCTCAGCGCAGAGGGAGAAGAGGAGGGAAGAGACAGTAACCCTAAGATTTTTGCCTCCATCACAGTGAGGAGGTGCCTGGTGAACTCACTGTAGTGGATGTTAATTTGTGTTTATTGTGTGTTTTGTTGTTTATTATTACATGTATGGCTGCAGGCAACGACATTTCGTTCAGACGGAAAGGTCTGAATGACAAATAAAGGATCTAATCTAATCTAATCGGACAATGAAATTCTTGCTTTGCTTTGAGAGGGGATCTTATTGAAACGGCGGGACTGTCATATGCTGAGAGAATGGAGCGGCTGAGCTTGTATACTCTGGAATTTAGGATGAGAGGGAATATTATTGAAACATATAAGATTATTAAGTGTTTGGACACGCTAGATACTTTCAAGAGAGAGCTCGTTAGGGCTCTTAAAGAAAGCGGAGTCGGGATATGGGGAGAAGACAGGAACGGGGTACTGATTGTGCATGATCAGCCATGATCACATTGAATGGCTGAGCTGAATGGCCTACTCCTGCACCTATTGTCTATTGTCTAATTGGATGCTGTTTCTGGTGAAATTAATTGCAAATGTGTGGAAAGCATACATGGGGTGTATAGTTTTATATCAATTATGTTTTAAAATAATCTGCGTGGCTGGTCCTGAATTCTGGAATGTTCCACTTGGTTGAAAGCCTAAATAGCTGGTGCTGAAGTTTTGGTTACTCTTGTGAACATCCCTGGGGCAGTGTTCTGTGTTAAAGTCACTCAAAAAAGGCAAGTTATTGATCTTATGCTTCAGCAGACTTGAAAAATTGATGAAATATATTTATTTGCATGAATCCTTTATTTTTAAGGCGGGTTATGGGGAGAATGATGTTGAGAGGGAAAGATAGATCAGCCATGGCGGAGTAGACTCGATGGGCCGAGTGGCCTAATTCTACAACGTGAGATTTATGTGTTTTTAAGAACAAGCCATGTTTTCCCAGTCTTGTTTAACTTGTATACGATACTTGGTTTCAAACCTGCTGTATTAATGATTATTTACATTATGTAGAAAATGATCAGGGGTATAGATTGGGTAAATGCACGAAGTCTTTGCCCCTGGTCAGAGATATCAAGAACTAAAGGGCATAGGTTTGAGGTGTTAGAGTTTTTCCGAGGGTTGTGGGTATATGGATCGAGCTGCCAGCGAAGTCGTTGAAGCAGGTACAACGACAATATTTAGATGGCATTTGGACAGGTACATGGGTAGAAAAGGTTTTGAGCCAAATGCGGGCAAATGGGTCCCAGCTTAGATGGGTTGTGTCGATCGGCATGGAGTTAGGCCGAAGGGGTTGTTTCCATTTTGTTGACTCGATGGCATGGGTGATGGAGATAGTCATTTGCACTTGCCTGTAATTCCATATTCGCACGGTACTTTTAATGTTCATTTTTCACCAGCTCTCAACTCTCTCTCTCTCTCTCTCTCTCTCTCTGCTGTGCGGTGATAGGCACAGCATCCCACCGTGTAGCTTTAGAGATACAGCATGGAAACAGGCCCTTTGGCCCACCAAGACCAAGCTGACCATCGATCACCCATTCACACTAGTTCTGTGTTACCCCACTTTCTCATCCACTCCCTATGCGCTAGGGGCAATTTACAGAGGGCCGATTAACCTACAACGCACACATGGGGCAGCACAATGGCATAACTAGAGTTGCGATCCTGACTACGGGTGCTGTCTGTACGGAGTTTGTACGTACTACCTGTGACCATGTGGGTTTTCTCCGGTTTCCTCCGACATTCCAAAGGCGTGCAGGTTTTGTAGGTTAATTGACTTAGTGTGTTTAAAAATTGTTCCGAGTGTGTAGGGTAGTGCTAGTGTACGGGGTGATCGCTGGTCGACGTGGACTCGGGTGGCCAAAGTGCCTGTTCCCGCGCTTTATCTCTAAAGTCTAAAGTAATAAAAGTCTAAAACACTTTTTGGGACGAGGGAGGTAACCGGAGCACCCAGAGAAAACCCAAGGTCAGGATCGAACCCGGGTCTCTGGTGCCATGAGGTAGTGGCTGTACCGCTGCACCACCGTGGCATGCTTGGTTGCAGACTGGAATCTTACAGTATCATGGAGACTGGTTCTTGGAGTGACTGCTGGAGTCTTAAGGTCAGAAGTGATGGAAGTAGAATTCGGCCCATCAAGTCTACTCCGCCATTCAATCATGGCTGATGTACCTCTCCCTCCTAACCACATTCTTCCACCTTCTCCCCATAAACCTCTGACAACTGTACTATTCAAGAATCTATATCTCTGCCTTAAAATTATCCACGCACAGCCTTCTGTGGCAAAGAATTCCACAGATTCAACACCCTCTGACTAAAGAAATTTCTCTGCATCTCCTTCCTGAAGGAATGTCCTTTTATTCTGAGGATATGACCTCTAGTCCTAGACTCTCCCACTAATCGAAACATCCTCTTCACATCCACTTCATCCAAGGCTTTCACTATTTAGAAGTCCCCCCTCATCTAAACTCCAGCGAGTACAGGCCCAGTGCCGACAAACGCTCATCATAGGTTAACCTACTCATTACTGGGATCATTCTTGTAAACCTCCTCTGGACCCTCTCCTTAGCCAGCACATCCTTCCTCAGATATGATGTCCAAAATTGCTCACACTATTCCAAATGCGGCCTTACCATTACATCCTCAACATTACATCTCTGTTTTTGTATACAAGCCCTCTTGAAATAAATGCCAGCATTGAGTTTCCCTTCTTTACTACTGATTAGACTTGCAGATTTTTGGGAATCCTGCACCAGCTCTCCCAAGTCCTTTTGCGCCTCTGATTTCTGGATTCTCTCCCTATTTAAAAAATAGTCTATGCCTTTATTCCTTCTACCAAAATGAATGACTCCACACTTTGCTGCACTATATTCCATCTATCGCTTCTCTGCCCACTCTCCCAACCTGTCCACGTCCTTCTGCAGAGTTCCTGCTTTCTCTACACTACCTGCTCCTCCACTTATTTTCGTATAATTCGCAAACGTGGCCACAAAGCCTTCAATCCCGTAGTCCAAATCAGTAATATACAACGTGAAGAGTAGCGGCCCCTTCACCGAGCCTTGTAGAACTCCACTAGTCACTGGCAGCCAACCAGAAAAAGCCCCCTTTATTGCCACTTTGTCTTCAGCCATCCAGCCAACCTGCTATCCATGCCAGTATCTGCCCTCTGATACCGTGGGCTCTCATCTTCCTTAGCAGCCTCACGTGTGGCACCTTATGAAAGGCTTTCTGAAATTCTACGTATACAACACCTCTCCTTTGTCTGTCCTGCTATTTACTTGTTGAAATGATCAGACTCACACATAGAGGTAAGAACTCATAGTCTTTAATGCAATACTAACGGAGGGTACACACCGTGCTTTCATCTCCATGGTCCACATCTAAACTGCCAGAGAGAGAGAAAGAGACAGGCTTTTTGGGCCGGCCCAGGGTAGGGATGAAGATCTGGACTGGACTACATAAGGGATGTGTAGCTTGCATAATCTATGGTGATATTTATATATAGTAAAGACATACTAATCTGCATCCTCTTAAGGAATTAACTCCTAAAAAGTAGATATGATGGTCGCATGCAAAATGTAGGTGCTACTGATTGCATAAAGTACATATAGTATGTGTAAGTTAAGCTGGAGGGAAGTTGAAACGTAGCCCAGGTACTTTATGGTGGGCTTGCAGATGTGACCTGCATGCATACGGTACAGTCCTGCATTTTTCCCCCGTCACCAGGGATGCGATCGGTGGTAGAATTGGTGCAGGAGATTGAAACTGCATTCCCGGCGATGAAACTGAAGACCGTGGCAGGGGTGGAGGTGGTGTTGCCATGGGTGAAACGACCGGATCGGGAGCAGGTGGTGGTGGTGGTGGTATGGTCAGGCTGATGCTGTTGGATGGGGATGGAAGTATACCTGTGCGGTCAGGATAATACGGAGGTGGTGCTGGTTCGTTCACAGGCAGGATGTGCTGTCTATTACGTCTGTAGGTGCCGCCATCAGCATTGACCAAATATGAACGTGGTTCGGAAGCAGTTCCAGAAATTACACTAAGGCGGTCGTGACCCTTGTCGGTTTGTAGACGGACCACCTGTCCCTTGGCTAGTGGTGGAAGTGGTCTGCTCGTCTTGTCAGACCATCCTTTTTGAACGTCACGCTTTTGTTGCAGCCTGGACTGGATTTCTGATGGTGGGATCACATGTGGTACTAGTGCCTGTTTTGCCACAGGCAGTGTGGCTCGGGTTTGCCTTGACATCAGTCACTGGGCGGGTGAACCCAATATCGGGTCACGGGAGATGTTGCGCAGGTTGAGTAGGTCTAGGTATACGTCAGATCCTGCTCTGTGAGATCGTTCCATCACTTGTTTGGCACTCTTGACGGGAAGTTCAGCCAGCCCGTTTGACTGGGTATTCAGGGCTGCTGGTGATGTGACGAAAACCCCAGTGTGTAGCAAAGTCTTTGAAATACTGGCTGGTAAATTGACTGCCATTGTCAGACAGTAGCTGATACGGAGACCCGTGAACTGAGAAATGGCGTGCCAGCTTGTGGACAACCCCTGCAGAGGTGGGGCTACTGAGCAGATCGATTTCAAACCATACGAGTCGACTAGAACCAGGTATTGTTTGCCATGCCATTCAATGTCGGTTGCCACCATAGACCATGGGAGGTTGGGAACCTGGTGTGAGAGAAGTCGCTGCTTCTGTTGGTGCGGTGTCAAACTGTTGCACACTGCACAGGACTTTACTTTCACACGAATATAATCAGCCATGCCAAGCCAGAAGAACATGCTTTTCGCTCACAGGACAGTTGCCTCTGTGCCTGGGTGTCCCGCATGGGCGGCATCAAAGTATTTGCTGTGTAAGGAGGCAGGAATTACAGCTTTGTGGCCCTTTATGATAATGTCCTCTGTAGGACTAGAAAGGCAAAGAAGGGCTGGATTGGGAGTGGTAGTCTATGTTGCTTGGAGGTGCACAAAATTGCTGGGGAAACTCAGCGGGTGCAGCAGCATCTATGGAGCGAAGGAAATAGGCGACCTTTCGGGCCGAAACCCTTCTTCAGACTGATGGGGGGTGGGGGGGGGGAGAAGGAAGGAAAAGGGGAGGAGGAGGAGCCCGAGGGCGGGCGGATGGGAGGGTAGGAGGAGACAGCTAGAGGGTTAAGGAAGGGGAGGAGACAGCAAGGGCTAGCAAAATTGGGAGAATTCAATGTTAATGCCATCCGGACGCAAGGTCCCCAGACGGAATGTGAGGTGCTGTTCCTCCAATTTCCGCTGTTGCTCACTCTGGCAATGGAGGAGACCCAGGACAGAGAGGTCGGATTGGGAATGGGAGGGGGAGTTGAAGTGCTGAGCCACCGGGAGTTCAGGTAGGTTATTGCGGACTGAGCGGAGGTGTTCGGCGAAACGATCGCCCAACCTACGCTTAGTCTCCCCGATGTAAATCAGCTGACATCTAGAGCAGCGGATGCAGTAGATGAGGTTGGAGGAGATACAGGTGAACCTTTGCCGCACCTGGAACGACTGATTGGGTCCTTGAATGGAGTCGAGGGAGGAGGTGAAGGGACAGGTGTTGCATTTCTTGCGGTTGCAACGGAAAGTGCCCGGGGAGGGGGTGTTGCGGGAGGGAAGGGAAGAATTGACGAGGGAGTTGCGGAGGGAGCGGTCTTTGCGGAAGGCAGACATGGGGGGAGATGAGAAGATGTGGCGAGTGGTGGGGTCACGTTGGAGGTGGCGGAAATGGCGGAGGATTATGTGTTGTATTTGCCGGCTGGTGGGGTGAAAGGTGAGGACCAGAGGGACTCTGCCCTTGTTGCGAGTGCGGGGATGGGGAGAGAGAGCAGTGTTACGGGGTATGGATGAGACCCTGGTGCGAGCCTCATCTATGGTGGCGGAGGGGAATCCCCGTTCCCTGAAGAACGAGGACATTTCCGATGCCCTGGTATGGAATGTCTCATCCTGGGAACAGATGCGGCGTAGACAAGTCTATGTTGCTTGTCTGGCAACATGACGGAAGGAGAGTGATCGTAAGGTATCGTCAGTGGCAGTTTGGGCAGCCAGGTCCTCCAAACAGGATGAAGGAACATAGGAGACCATCATGACAAGGGAACTGTCGTCAGCTGTAGATGGTTATTTGCAGCTCTTCTGTGGAGCACGCGACAGGGTGTCAGCCAGGTACATGTCCTTGCCACGTTTGTAGGTTAGAACAATGTCATACTTGTGTAGCTGTAGCAACACACGTTAGAGGCGTGTATCGGTTTGTTCAGAATGCTGAATAGTGGTTGATGGTCAGTCGCAATTTAGCAATGTTACATATTTTTGAGAAGTATATAATTTATCCCATCAGATAAAGCATAAAAAGAAGTTTAATTTGACACCTAATTCACTTTCATATCTTCAGTATTAAAAACGTTATGGCCATTTTCATACTCTGAAATTAGCATCTTGTTCCCTATTGCCTTTCCATTGACTGAACATAAAAGCTGTGATCGAGGACAGTCAAAAGCCCATAACTTTCTTAAAAATTAAGAGAACTGAAATAAATTTTCAGTTATAGATTGAAGCATTCTGAAACAAATATGAAACAATCTTACTTAGATGACTTGAAATTAAAGCATATAATTAGTTAGTTACCTAATTGTAGCTAATTACAAAATTCAATTACTAGATCTAAACATCTATCAATTCCTTAAGAATAGATTAACATTTTTAAATAGCCTAAGTATCCAAATAACATTCACACAAGAATTCACAATATAACATAATTTTTAAGTCTTATTGTCATGGATTTATAGGCCAAATGGAAGGGATTTCATGTTTAATACCTGTAAATTAATGGCCATTTAAATCAACTTGCGAGCGGGTTTTTCTGGAACACGATCATTTGGAACGTTGCGGTTTGCGGTGATTTAGACCCCATATCGGCATCAAAAATACTGCCGGTTCGTATGGGGACCAAATCACCGTTTCGCAATTTAAAATGTGAACTAAAGGCATCTTAAGAAACACTTTTATACATAAAAATAAACGGCTTTCTTTTACCTGTCACCTACGTGAAATCCGTCCCCATTGTCGGAGTTGACGGCTTTAGAAGCTGATTTTAAAATTACTCCAGCGCTGAACTTGTCGGGAGATTTTTGTTTAAAAAGACACAGAACGGCCGTCGGAACAATTCTTCAGCAAAAGCTTGCACTCCGACAAAATATAATCCAGGACAAGGTGGTAGGAGAAAACCACGTTTTAACCCCGCCCTCCCTCAAACGCGCCAAAATTGCGCACACGACCAGTGGCAGAACTGCAGCGCTGCTGAAGGTAAGTATTGTAACATACCTACTAAATCATGACCGTTTTTCCAAAGATAAAGCCATTAAACTTTCTGCAAGCGAAAGCGACCGCTAGTAGCTCCTTTTCAATCTGAGCGTAGCATTGTTCCATGTCGGTCATGGGTGCGAGAAGCATAGGCTACAAGCCGGTTGCCGTCACTGTTGCTGAGTTTATGCGGAATGGCATAAGCAGGAATTTGTAACGTCCAAAGGGTGCGCTGAAAGTGGTCAGCTTGGAAGAGAATCTGCCAGAATGAACTCTTAGCATCTAGAACTGAGAATACAGTTGCCTTGCCCAGCTGCGCTGCAACATCTTCCACTGTGCGCATGGGATAGTGTGGTCGTTTGATGGCAGTGTTTAAATCTTTAGAATTGATGCAAATCTGTATTTCGTCCTTATTCTTTTTCATTGCTACTACCATGGCTGAGACCCAATCCGATGGATCAACGACAGGGGCAGTCACACCCGGAGTCCCCATTCTGTTGAGTTCATTGTGTACATGATCCCGCAAAGCATGGGGAATCTGGTGTGCGGGACAGACAACTGGTAGGACCCCCGGGTCGGTTGTGATTGTGTACTTAATAGGAAGCTTGCCCAGCTTGACGTCAAAAAGATTTCTATAATGTGCCAGGATCTGTTGAGTGAAGCCACATGTTGCAGATAGTTGATGAACTGCCGTACCAAAGGTGACCAGACCTGGGTCGTTTCAGGCATCAATGCCTAGCAGAGAAGTCACTTTTTCTTGGGCATTAAAGAAGCTCAGATTGTGGACACGTGAGTCCAATTGGCACTGTAACTTGACTCTTCCAACAGGGATCACTGCATCTCCTCCAAATGGAAGTAATGTGGCGACAGTCTGATTGATGATCTCAGTTTTTCGAATTCTGTTGAGCTCGGATAAGGACAGAACGTTGCAACGAGCTCCGGTGTGAAGTTTAGCAATAACACTTGTCCCTTTAATGAGAGGAGTGACCATGGGATCATGGTGTTTATGGGACGAGTTCAACAACGAATGGATGTTTATACTCTCGATAGCAGGCAGCATGCCATTGTTAGTCAGAGAGGTTGATGTGGGAGTAACATGGGAAGGTTCTGGCTGTACACACACAGACACACTCTCTCCCCCCTATTCTGCTTTGCTCCCTTCTTGTGCAGTGGGGTAATATTGGCAATTTCCCAGTCATCTGGGACCACTCCTGACTTTAGTGATTCTTGAAATATCACTTAGTGCCTCCACAATCTCTAAAGCCACCTCTTTCGGAACCCTAGGGTGCAGTCCAACCAGTCCAGGTGACTTATCCACCTTCAGCCCTTTCAGCTTCCCTGGTAATAGCCACTCCACTAACTTCCACCCCCTGACTATTGAATTTCAGACACGTTGCTGGTGTCTTTCACAGTGAAGACTGATGCAAAAAAGTTATTCAACTCTCCTAATTTGAGGAAGGACATCCTTGTGATTGAGGCTGTGCAGCGTAGGTTCACGAGATTGATCCCTGGGATGGCGAGACTGTCATATGAGGAAAGATTGAAAAGACTAGGCTTGTATTCACTGGCGTTTAGTAGGATGAGGGGGATCTTATAGAAACATATAAAATTATAAAAGGACTGGACAAGCTAGATGCAGGAAAAATGTTCCCAATGTTGCGCGAGTCCAGAACCAGGAGCCACAGTCTTAGAATAAAGGGGAGGTCATTTAAGACTGAGGTGAGAAAAAAAATTTTCACCCAGAGAGTTGTGAATTTATGGAATTCCCTGCCACAGAGGGCAGTGGAGGCCAAGTCACTGGATGGATTTAAGAGAGAGTTAGATAGAGCTCAAGGGGCTAGTGGAGTCAAGGGATATGGGGAGAAGGCAGGCACGGGTTATTGATAGGGGACGATCAGCCATGATCACAATGATTTGCGGTGCTGGCTCGAAGGGCCGAATGGCCTTCTCCTGCACCTATTTTCTATGTTTCTTCTGCCATTTCTTTATTCCCCATTATCACTTCTCCTGCATCATTCTCCAGCGGTCCAACGTCCACTCTTGCCTCTTTCTTGCTCTTTATATAACTGAAGAAACTCTTGCTCACCTCTTATATTATTGGCTAGCTTACTTTCATCTCTTCTCCCCGTATTGCCTTTTTAGTTCACTTCTGTTGTTCTTTAAAAGGTACCCAATCCTCTGGCTTCCCACTAATCTTTGCTATGTTTTCCGCCTTCCCTTTTCAGCCACGGTCGCCACTTTCTCCCCTTAGAATCTTTCTTTCTCTTTGGAATGAAAAGATCCTGCAGCTTCCAGATTATTCCCATAAAATTCCTGCCATTGCTCTTCCACCGTCACCCCTGCTAGGGTCCCTTTCCAGTCAACTTTGGCCAGCTCCTCCCTCATGCCTCTGTAGTCCCCTTTGCTCAGCTGCAATACCGACACATCCGATTTCACCTTCTCCCTCTCAAATTGCAGATTAAAACTTGTCATGTTGTGGTCACGACCTCCTAATGGCTCCTTTACCTTGAGTTCCTTATCAAATCCGGTTCATTACACAATACTAAATCTAGAATTGCCTTTTCCCTGGTAGGCTCCACTACAAGCTGCTCTAAGAATCCACCTCAGAGGCACTCTACAAATTCTCTTTCTTGGGGTCCAGTACCAACCTGATTTTCCCAGTCTACCTGCATATGAAATCTCCCATGACCACCATTGCCAATTTTATCTCCAGATGTAACCCCACTTTTTAAGAATGGAGGGAGAGAGAAAACGGAATTGTAGACCAGTTAGCCTGACATCGGTAGTGGGAAGGATGCTCGAGTTGATTATTAAAGATGTAATAGCAGCGCATTTGAAAGGCCTTGACAGGATCGGTCAAAGTGAGCATGGATTTATGAAGGGGAAATCATGCTTGACTAATCTTCTGGAATTTTTTGAGGATGTAACAAGTAGAATGGATAAGGGAGAGCCAGTGGATGTGGTGTATCTGGACTTTCAAAAAGCCATTTGACAAGGTCCCACACAAGAGATTAATGTGCAAAATTAGAGAACATTGAATTGGGGGTAGGGTATTGACATGGATAGAGAACTGGTTGGCAGACAGGAGGCAAAGAGTAGGAATTAATGGGTCCTTTGCAGAATGGTGGGGTACCGCAAGGCTCGGTGCTGCGACCCCAGTTATTTACAATATATATTAATGATTTGGATGAAGGAATTAAATGTAACATCTCCAAGTTTGCGGATGACACAAAGCTGGGTGGCAGTGTGAGCTGCGAGCAGAATGCTATGAGGCTGCATGATGACTTGGGCAGATGCATGCAATATAATGTGAGGTTATCTACTTTGGTGGCAAGAACAAGGCAGATTATTATCTGAAGGGAGTAAGGAGGTCCTACTACAGTTATGCAAGGCCCTGGTGAGGCCACACCTGGAGTATTGGGTGCAGCTTTGATGAGTGGGCAGATGAGGTATAATGTGGATAAATATGAGGTTATCCAATTTGGTGGCAAGAACAAGAAGGCAGATTATTATCAGAATGGTGTCAGATTAGGAAAAGGGGAGGTTCAACATGACCTGGGTGTCCTTGTACATCAGACACTGAAAATATGCATGCAGGAACAGCAGGCAGTGAAGAAAGCCAATGGCATGTTATATGAAGGCTCGCGATGCCGCTTTCAGATCTGGCGACGCTGAGGGATACAGCTCATCCAGGGCCAATCTGAAAATGGGAATTAGGAATGCCAAACTCAATCACAAACGGCGGATTGAGGAGCACTTCCAAAACAACTCTGACCCCAGGCGCATGTGGCAAGGAATCAAATCCCTTGCCGATTACCAGAAAGTTAACACCCCTCCCCCAGACAACGCCACCCTTCCTGACGAGCTAAACCATTTCTATGCTCGCTTTGACCGGGACAACAAAACCCCAGCCATCAAAGTTGCTCCACCCCCGAATGAACAACCCCTCAGTCTCTCCACCTCTGCTGTACAAGATGCACTGAGAAAGGTGAATGAGCACAAAGCTGCTGGCCCCGATAGCATCCCTGGCCGGGTGCTTAGGGCATGTGCTGGACAACTATCCCAAGTCTTTACCAACATTTTCAATCTCTCACTAGCCCAGGGTGTTGTCCCCACTTGCCTCAAGACATCAACCATCGTGCCAGTGCCCAAACAGTCAGCCACAGGGAGTCTCAACGATTTCCGCCCAGTGGCACTCACCCCTGTCATTGCTAAGTGCTTTGAGCGGCTGACCTTGGCTCACCTCAAAGCCAGCCTCCCCCCCACACTGGACCCCCATCAGTTTGCCTACCGGGCCAACAGGTCTACAGAGGACGCCATATCGGCGGCTCTACACTCTGCCCTGACCCACCTGGACAACAACAACTCCTACATCAGGTTGCTGTTCATTGATTTCAGCTCTGCCTTTAACACTGTCATCCCCGCCAGCTTGATCACCAAACTCAGCGGACTTGGCATCTCCACCTCCCTCTGCAACTGGACACTGGATTTCCTCACCAACAGACCACAGTCTGTTAGGGTCAACAACCTCACCTCCTCCACTATAACACTGAACACCGGCGTGCCACAGGGCTGTGTGCTCAGCCCTCTCCTCTACTCCCTCTTCACCCACGACTGCATCCCTAAGTACGGATCCAACGCCATCATTAAGTTTGCTGACGACACCACGGTGGTAGGACTGATCAGTGACAACGATGAGTCAGCCTACAGAGAGGAGGTCCAGCACCTGACAACCTGGTGTGCCAACAATAACCTCGTCCTCAACTCCAAGAAGACAAAGGAAATTATTGTCGACTTCAGGAAGGTCAGAGGAGGCAGTCATACCCCCATCCATATAAACGGGACTGAGGTGGAGCGCGTCTCCAGCTACAAATTCCTCGGGGTACATATCTCGGAGGATTTGTCCTGGTCCCTCAACACCTCCAAGCTGATCAAAAAGGCACAGCAGCGCCTTTACTTCCTGAGGAGGCTCAAGAAAGCCCACCTGTCCCCCCAGATACTGACCAACTTCTACCGCTGTACCATTGAGAGCATCCTGACCACCTGTTTCACGGTATGGTACAGCAGCTGCACTGTTGCGGACAGGAAGGCACTACAACGGGTGGTGAAAACCGCGCAGCACATCATCAGTGCCCCGCTCCCTGCCATGGATGCCCTCCACCGAAAACGGTGTCTGAGACGGGCTGGGAAGATCATTAAAGACCCCTCCCACCCCAACCATGGACTGTTTGCCCTCCTCCCATCATGGAGACGGTACAGGAGCCTTAGGTCTCGTACCAGCTGGATGAGGAATAGCTTCTACAATTATACCATCACATTGCTGAACTCGGAGTCCCGCCGATAGATTTCTCCGGTCCCTCCGTCCCCATTGTTTAATTATTCTGTATTTTTGATTATTCTGTATCTTCTTTTTTTTAAATTTCTATATGCACTACTACTACGGACTGACGCAAGACTGCATTTCTTTGTACCCATACTCAGTATTTGTGCAATGACATTAAAGTTGAATTGAATTGAATTGAATTGAATGTTGGCCTTCACAGTGAGAGGATTTGAGTATAGGAGCAAAGAGGTCTTACTGCAGTTGTACAGGGCCCTGCTGAGACCACACCTGGAGTATTGTGTGCAGCTTTGGTCTCCTAATTTGAGGAAGAACATTCTTGCTATTGACGGAGTGCAGCGTAGGTTCACCAGGTTAATTCCTGGGATGGCGGGACTGTCATATGATGAAAGAATGGATCCATTGGACTTATATTTACTGGAATTTAGGAGGATGAGAGGTGTCTCACTGTACGAGGTAATTCAAGAGTTCTCTCGAGTTTTCCCCTGTTCGAACTTGGAGAATGTTCGTAGGAGTTCGTGGATGTCTCGTAGCGGCTTGTACGAGTAAAAAGTAACCATTTTTTTAATCACAAGTATTTTTTTACTCGTGGACATTTTTCACGGTGTTGAAAAAACGTCACGAGTTTACCGGATTTCAAAAGTACCTACCGTTACTCGTACGAGCCGCTACGAGGCATCCACAAACTCCTACGGACCAGCTACGGACATTCTCCGAGTTCGAATCGGGAAAACTCGAGAGAACTCTTGAATTACCTCGTACAGTAGGACAGGCCCTTAAGAATAAGAGGTAGGCCATTTAGGACTGAGATGAGGAAAAAGCTTCTCAGCCAGAGTTGTGAACTGTGGAATTACCTGCCACAGAAGGCGGTTGAGGCCAATTCACTGGGTGTTTTCAAGAGAGAATTAGATAGAGCTCTTAGAGCTAACAGAATCAAGGGATATGGGGAGAAAGCTGGAACTGATTCTGGATGATTCCCCATTATCATATTGAATGGCGGCGCTGGCTCGAAGGACTGAGAATGGCCTACTCCTGCACCAATTTTCTATGTTTCTATGTAACGCACCCTATATCCTGGCTACTGTTTGGGGGGCCGGTAAATAACTCCCATTAGGGTATTTTTACCCTTATAATTTCTCAGCTCTATCGACAAGGCGTCTACATCCTCTGATCTTATGTCACCCCTCACTAAGGACTGAATTTCATTCCTAACCAACAGTTACCCCACCCTCTCTGCCCACCTTCCTGTCATTCCGATATGACGCATAATCCTGAATAATCAGCTCCCAGCTCCGATCCTCTTGCAGCCACGTTTCTGTAAATCCCACAACATCATGCCTACCAATCTCTAACTGTGCTACAAGCTACATTAAGTACAATATTTCTCTTTACCCCCTCTTTCCCCCTCTGCCCCCTTCCATCCATATCCCTCTCTCCAGCTAGAAATGTCACTCCTCATCCTTATCTGACACTCTTTTGCCTCCTTTTCACCTCTCGCCTTTGCTACTACACCCATCTACCAATCGCCCCCCCCTCCTCCTCCTCATCTGAATCCACCTATCACTTGCCAGACTTTGCCCCACCCCCACCTCTCTTTTCCAGAATCCACCCCACCCCCCTCCCCTATACACCATTAATCTGAAGAAGGGTCCCAAACCGAAAAGTCAACTGTCTATTCCCGTCACAGGTGCTATCTGACCCACTGAGATCCTCCTGCACTTTGTGTTTTGCTCGAGATTCCAGCATCTGCAGTTCTTGTTGTCTCTAAAGTGCTTTCTAAAGTGATGGAGCCACTCAAAAATATTAGTAGCCTCAAAAGGCAGGTGATGGAAAGTATGGAGATAACCGATGATTTGTTTGTTATTCCAGCATTGAACCCAGTGGTGGCGCCATCGAGCACGGCAGCCTCACCAGCAGCTGTCCGTCCTTTCACCCTTCTTGTTAATTTTTGTCAAAAAATATGTTTTTGGAGGTTTCTTAGTCTTTTTTATCTGGGGGGTGGGAGGGGGAAACCGGTTCCCAGTCACATCCTGGTCGAGGATGAGACTTTTCTCTGAGCCGCATCTTCGCCCGCTCACAGCCTACTATTTGGACTGGCGCGGCCTTTCCTGCCGGAGACCAGCCAGAGCTTCAGCGGCGACCAGGTGTGTGACCTGATCAGATGTCTGATCGGGGATCGCCATGTGGAGCTCCGGAGTGTTGGGCCTGCCAACTTTAACACCGTGGAGCTGTGGTCTGCGGAGCTTCCAGCCACGGGCGGCGTTGACTTTAACATCGCGGAGTCTTGGGATCTTTTGCCGAGGGTCGCCAGTGTTGAATTTCTGCCCAGCTCGCCCTGTGTACTTCGGGAGCCACGGTCTCCGGTAGGAAGTGGCTGATTCGGAAACTCCAAGCCACTGAGAGTGTCCTTCCGTTTCGATGCCGGTGCTCCGATCAACCCGGCGAGAGGGCCTGAACATCGGGCCGCCATTGTGGCGGCTGCGGAGGGCTCAAAGACTCCGACCACGGGTGAACAAAGAGGAAGATGACTGAACTTTATTGCTTTCCATCACAGTAGGAAACGTTGATTCTGCTGTGGGGGGATGCTCATGTTAAATTCTATAGTGTTGTGTTCATTTTATTTTATTGGTGTGGCTGCATGGTAACTCAAATATCACTGCACCAATTGGTGTATGTGACATTAAATATAACTTGAACTTGAACTTGAATCGGGCTGCACAAGTATTCAGAACATTTTAGGAATATTACGGGTGGTGCAGTGGCGCAGGAGTAGACCTGGGTTCGATCCTGGCCCATGTTAATGCCTGTACGCAGTTTGTACGTTCTCCCTGTGATCTCGTGGGTTTTCTCTGGGTGCTCCGCTTTCTCCACACTCCTAAGACGTGCAGGTTTGTAGGTTATATGGCGACAAGGCAGGAGAATGGGTATGAGAGGGAACGATAAATCAGCCATGATTGAATGGCGGAGTAGACTTAATGTGCCGAATGCTCCTGCTCCTGGAACTTATGTAAATTGCCCCCCAAGAGCTTAGTGGGACAACTAGTGTGAACAGGTGATTAATGATCAGCATGGACTCGCAAGGTATTTCCACGTTATCATCCATGAGTGCACTCAAGCCACACGCAAGTACAACAGGTTGTGCAAAGAGAAAAATACCAGGGTGCAGTCTATAGTGTTACAGCATTACAGTCACAGAGAAAGTGCAGATACAAAATAGTGAAAGAGCCAGAATGAGGTAGGTTGGAAGATCAGGACTACACCCTAGCTTAGGGAAGGACTGTTCAGAAGCCTGATAACAGAGGGGAAGCGGCTGTTACTGAGTCTGGTGGTGCGGGGCGAAGAATGAATGACCGGGGTGGGACAAGGACAAGTCTTTGATTGTGCCGGCTGCTTGAAGTGTAGGTGGAGTCAATGGTGGGGAGTCTGGTCTGTGTGATGGACTGGGCTACAACTGCAACTCTGCCATTATTTGCACTTGGGCAGAGCTGTTCCCAAACCAGGCTGAGATGCAAGCCGACAGTATGCTTTCTATGGCACATATGGTGAAATCACTGGGGCGGCACAGCCGCAGAGTTGCTGCCTTACAGCGCTTTCAACGCCAGAGACCTGGGTTCGATCCTGACTACGGGTGCTGTCTGTACGGAGTTTGTACGTTCTCCCCATGACTGCGTGAGTTTATTCCGAGATCTTCAGTTTCCTCCCACACTGCAAAGACGTACAGGTTTGTGGGATAATTGGCTTTGTATGTGTAAATTGTCCCTAGTGTGTGTCGGATAGTGTTAATGTGCGGGGATCGTTAATCGGTGCGGACCCTGTGAACCGATGGGCCATTTTCCACACTTTCTCTAAACTAAACTAAATGTGCCATATTTCCTTGCCTGTAAGTTCAATGTGTTATTTACACCTTGGAGAATAAAAAGACGTACCTTCAGAAAGGAGATGAGTGATTTCTTTTTTTTTAAATCCCAAGAGTGGTGAATCTATGGAATTTACTGCCCCAGACAGCTGTGGAGGCCATCATCGGGTATTTAAAAGCAGAAATTGACAGACAATTGATTAGTAAGGGTGCCAAAGGTTACGGGGAGAAGGCAGGAGAATGGGGTTGAGAGCAAAAACCATAGAGTAGGTATGTTACAAAACTTACCTTCAGCGGCGCTGCAATTCTGCCACTGGCCGTGTGCGTGACTTTGGCGCCTTTGAGGGGGCGGGGGGGCGGGGTTAAAATGCGTTTTTTTCTCCTACCTGTCCTGGATATATTTTCTCGGAGTGCAAGCCTTTGCTGAGGAATTGTTCCGACGGCCGTTCTGTGAATTTTTTATTTTAAATCGCCCGACAATTTCAGCACTGGAGTAATTTAAAAATCAGTTTCTAAAGCCGTCAATGCCGACAACAGGGACGGATTTCACGTACGGGACAGGTAAACGAAAGCCATTTATTTTATGTATAAAAGTGCTTCTTAAGATGCCTTTAATCCACATTTTACATTGCGAAACGGTGATTTAGGACCCATACGATCCGGCAGTATTTTTCACCGCAACCGCAATGTTCCAAACAATCACGTTCCTCAAAAACCCACTCGCAAGATGATTAAAATGGCCATTAATTTACGGGAATTAAACACTAAATTCCTTCCATTTGGCCTATAAATCCATGACAACGAGATTTTAAAATCATGTTATATTGTGAATTCTTGTGTGAATGTTATTTGGACACTTAGGCTATTTAAAAATGTTAATCTTTTCTTAAGAAATGGATAGATGTTTAGATCTAGTAATTTAATTTTGTAATTAGCTACAATTGGGTAACTAACTAATATATGCTTTAATTTCAGGTCATCAAGTAAGATTGTTTAATATTTGTATCAGAATGCTTCAACCTATAATAACTGAAAGTTTCTTTCAGTTCTCTTAATTTTTGACTGTCCGTGATCACAGCTTTTTGTTAAGTCAATGGAAAAGCAATAGGGAACAAGATGCTAATTTCCGAGTATGAAAATGGCCATAACATTATTAATACTGAAGATATGAAAGTGAATTGGGTGTCAAATTAAACTTCTTTTTATGCTTTATCTGATGGGATAAATTGCAGACTTGATTTTTTAAATCTCAAAATTTTGTGACATTGCTACATAGAGTGGAGAAAGATACAACGCACTGTGTAGTACGTAATGGAGTGTAACGGCCGCCATCTTAGTATGCAAAACGCGACTTCCGTTATGCCTCTCGCAGTGTAATCAATGTAGGGGAACAGTATGTGTGTGATACAGCTCATCTATCAATTCACATATTTTAGTTAATTTTCTTTTAAAATGTTTTTCCCCTGCTTAATCTATCTGTTTCTGCCCATTTCCCTCCCATCCTTCCTCCCCAACCCACTCCTTTTTGCAGTTTCCCTTGTATTGCTTTAACACACTCTATGCACAAATATTACTAGACTAAGTAGGACCCATTGGGTCCCAGTCACACGGGAGGCCTGGTGCCCCACCACAACCTATTCCCCAACGCAATATTCGTGTGTGTGTGGGGGGGGGGGGGGGGGGGTGTGGCAGGTGTGCATGGGCGGGGGTAGAATGAGCTCAGATAAAAGACGGGGGGGAGAGCCATGAGGGAGAGGGGGGCATCACAGGGAAATGAGGGGCATCTTGGGGAGGGGCCAGCAAGGGGGACCAGAGGGGTAGTGGCTGGGATTGGCAGTGTGTTGGGGACCAGTGGGCGCTGGTCGCTGGTCGCTGGTCATTCTCCACCGGGCTCAGAGTCTCCGCTTTCCGTTTGGCGACATCTCTGACTCCGACTCTGGGCTGGGTCTCGGACTCTGGGCCGGGTCTCTGCACACAGACACAACTCTGATATTATATTAATATTATTCATTCGTTCCTTTTGCCCTATCCACTCGCGATAGCCCCCAACTTCGCAGGTGCGGCGAGAGAGGGGGGGGGCTGGGAGAGATGGGAGACAAGGCAGACTGGGCAGAGAGAGAGAGAGAGAGGGCGGAGAGAGAGGGGAGCGGGAGAGAGAGGGCAGACCCATTCTGACCGCCGCCGCCAAACACCAGCCCCCTTCTCCCCCCATTGCACACTTCTTCATGGCGGCCCTGTGATGTCTCGTCTCTGACAATTCGAGGGACCTAACCGGTAACAACATGAAGAGCAGCTCTGGGCCGCCGTGTTCCCCAACTCGAATCGACTCGACGTCTACTGCAGTTGAGGGGGGCAGACTGTAGAATGGGCTCGATCCAAACGTCACTCATTCCTTCTCTCCTGAGATGCTGCCTGTCTCGCTGAGTTACTCCAGCAATTTGCGTCTACCTTCAGTGTAAACCAGCATCTGCAGTTCCTCCCTACAAGTAAATCTTGTCTGCACTTTCTGCCGTACTTCCATGCTGTGCAGTGCCCAATATCCCAGCCTTAATGAAACCAATGTTTTAATGAAGTTCAACACAACCTCCTTGCCTTTGTGCCCTGCACCTTCAGTTACAAACCCATGCAAATGGTTGGAATTGTTGATACTGCATATTTTTTTACAATTTCCCTTTAATCTATTTGCGTATTTCCTATTGGAAAGCAGAATATAGTTGATGCGGTCAGTTAGATCAGACGAAAACTGGTTCCAAAATTTGTTTACTTTCGCCCAATGCATTTGATGAAGGTTTTCTCTACAACTGACCCACTTTTCCAACCGTATGAAATGTGCGAGCGCAAAACGACCAGCACTGTCATGTCACAGAACCGACTCGGGGAGCTAAAATATTCTTTAAAAAAACAGGAATATTTTTTTGTCTGGTTTCTCGATTCACAGCCAAAGGACCACTGGCCTTCAACATGCACGGTAGTGTATGTATTGTAGTCAAAATATAATTGTTACAGCGTGACTGTTGGTGTAAATATCTATGAATCAATTTGGATTATCATTTTGTTAAATCAACCGAAAGTTCTAATCACATGGGGTTTTATTTTATATTCAGGAATGTCCAAAAGCGGAGAAGGAAAATTAAAAAAATATATATATTGCAGCGAGTGGAGTCTCGTTATTGGCAAACCGTGGTGATACTGCTGATTGTACATTAAGGTGGAGTAAATCAAGGCTGTTTGGGGGCAGGAGTCTTTGGCCGTATTTTCAACAGATATCCGAGCGGGAGGGAATCGCGAGGCAGCATATCAAGATGGCGTGAAAAATTACCCATGACGTGCTACGGCTTTTTCGCCGAGTGGAGTATCTTGCTCCGCTCTCTGATCTTTGGTTGAGAGGGAAAGATAAATCAGCCATGATTGAATGGCAGAGCAGGCTCAGTGGGCCGAATGGCCCTATTCTGCTCCGATGACTTATGGAACCCGTAGCTCTCAACCCCCATCTCCACTTCAAGCTCGTTGTTGCTGCTTGGTGCAAGCTTTCTGAAGTCAATGGCTAGCCATTTGAAGAAATTCACTGAAATGTGAACAAAAACCGAAGTGCTGGAATACTCAGCTGGCCAAGCAGCAAGTGTGGAAGGATTAGCCAGTCAAGAGTTGCTGTCCCAAGGCATGAACTGTTTGCTCTTTCCGCAGAGGCTGCCTAACCAGCGGAGTTCTCCCACTAGGTCTGCTCCTGTGATATTGTGGACTGTGGCTCCACTTGGTGTCGAGACCCTAAACTGCAAGCGAGACGCTGACAGGCAGCAGTGCCATCGACAACAGGCGGGGGGCAGTGTTTAGCTGTGGAGGAAGTCTGTAGAATTGTCTCTGCCCAAAACATCACCCATTCCTTCTCTTCAGAGATACTGCCTGACCCTCTGAGTTACTCCAGCATTTTGTGTCTATCTAATGTTTACCTGAGTGTTTCCATGACAGTATGCATTAAACTTGCACCATTTACAGTGGAAGCCATCCCATGCTGAGATATAGAATACACAAAATGCTGGAGTACTCTGCAGGTCAGACAGCATCTCTGGATCGTGGACAGGTGACATTTCAGTCGGGACCCTTCTTCAGACTGATTGGGGGTGGTGGGGGGAGCCTGGCAGGTGATAGGTCGATATGGGTGAGGTGGGGGGGGTGGGGATTTGTTCAGCAGATTCTTGGACAAAGGCCAGAAATTAAAAAAGCAGGTGTGAGACAACAGGATCGACGAGTCGTGAATTGTGAAGACTGAGGAAGGAATGTAGGTGGAGGGGGAGGGTAGAAATGGGTGTAAGTCCAGGTGGGGCATAGGGAGATGGCGGGGGGGGGTTGGGGGTTATATGGACTTTAGAGATACAATGTTGAAACAGGCTCCTCGGCCCACAAAGTCCATGTCAGCCAGCGATCACACTAGCACTATCCTACACACTAGGGACAATTTACACTTTACAGAAGCCAACTAACCTACAAACCTGCATGTCTTTGGAGTGTGAGAAGAAACCAGAGCAACCGGAGAAAATCCACGCGCTCACAACGAGAAAGTACAAACTCCATACAGACAGCACCTGTTCCCAGTATCTAACCCAGGTCTATGGTGCTGTGAGGCAGCAACTCTACCGCTGCGCCACCGTGTTACCCGTGAATCTAACCAGCTTAACTCCTAACGTCAAGCTAACATCTGAAATCATGTCAGATCTGCATTTATTAAACTGCCGGTGCAAACTTTGCGACTCAGCCAAGAGCGTTTCCAATAAGCGAGTTTGGTATTCCGACTGCGCATGCCCAGGTCAAAGGACACTATGCATAAACATTGCTGGAAAGCAGTGAAGCAGTGGACCTTCATTGCTACTGTGTTTTCCAGCTTTGATCCAAGTAAAATAAAACCCTGTGTTCTTTATTAATTTATTGTTACATTGGTGCAACAGCCCATGAGTCTGAAAAGGTTCTCGCATTTCCATGTTCTCCAGAGATGCTGCCTGACCTGCTGTGTTATCTCAGCACTGTGTCTATCTTTGGTGTAAACCAGCAACTGTAGTTCCTCTCGGTCTGATGGAGGGTCTGGACCTGAAAAGTCACCCATTCCTTTGCTCCAGAGATGCTGCCTGAGTTACTCCAGCACTTTGTGTCTTTTTTTGTAAACAGCAAACTGCGGTTCCTTGTACCTCCATATTTTTCTTATTCGGCCTGTTTTGTGAAAGAGAGGTTCTCCTATTTTAGACAGAGAGGTAAAGAAGGCTTGCTTGCCTTCATCGGTCGGGGCATTGAGTACAAGAGGCAGGAAGTCAAGATGTAGATTTATAAAACTTTAAATGTAGACTACAAACTATTTACCTCAATCATTTGCAAAAGACTCGAGACATTTGTACCAGATCTGATTAATGAAGACCAAACTGGATTTATTCGGGGGCGTCAAACACAGGATAATATTAGAAGAACCCTCCACATTGTAGATAATGCTAAAAAAAAGGATATAAATATGGTCCTGGTCAGTTTAGATGCAGAAAAAGCCTTTGATAGTGTTAGTTGGGTATTTTTATATGAAGTACTGAGGAGATTTGGTTTCAATGAAGATGCAATTCGGTGTATTAAAACAATCTATCAGGAGCCTACAGCTAGGATTAAGGTAAATGGAAACATATCAAAAAGGATCCAGTTAGAGAGGGGCACAAGGCAAGGATGCTGTCTTTCTCCTACTCTCTTCGTTTAGTATATCGAACCCTTAGCACAAGCAATAAGGCAGAGAGAAGACCTGCAGGGGGTCAAAATAGGGGGGAAAGAACATATCATTGGTCTTTTCGCTGATGATATCATTATTTTTCTTGAACGACCAGATATACGTCTCCCAAATCTAATGAACCTATTTGAAACATATGGATACTACTCAGGGTATAAACTGAATATAACAAAAACACAAATTCTTTCATTCAATTATTCTCCATCCCAACAAATCAGAGATGCATATAATCTGAAATGGAATTCTAAAACAATGCAGTATCTTGGTGTAACTATAACCAAAACAATTTCCAACTTGTTTGAAACTAATTATAACAAAATTGAAGAAAACATCAAAAAGGATGTTGAAAGGTGGTCGACCCTTCCTCTAGACTTCAGTGCCAGAATACAAATGGTAAAAATGAATATCCTACCTAGACTACTATATTTATTCCAATCTCTCCCAATTAATGTTCCCCGAGATAAATTCACAGCCTGGGATAAAATGATCTCTAGATTCATTTGGAATAGCAAAAAAACAAAAATAAAACTAACAACACTTCAACTGCCGAAAAGCAAGGGTGGAATGGCTTTACCAAATCTGAGGAAATACTTTTATGCAGCTCAACTCAGACCTCTGGCGTGTTGGTGTAGACCTGATTATGATGCTCGATGGAAAGAAATGGAAAGGGAGATACAGGGTTACCAGACCCAGATTTTGGTGGGAGACAAATATCTGAGAGGGGCTTTGAGACATGCTATGGATCCAATAGTAGCATTTACGTTAGAAATATGGAATGTTATAGTGGAAAAATACAAATTAAAAAGAGGGGTTCACGCATTGAAGTGGTTCGCATATGACTCAAAGTTTAAGCCAGGGATGTATGATTCAAAATTCAAAGAATGGTCACAAAAAGGCATAACGGCAATGTATACAGTTTCAGAAAATGGCGAGTTTATGAGCTTCCAAGAGTAAGTCAAAGTATGGTCTCGAAAACAAAGATTTTTTTAGATACTTGCAATTAAGAGGCTACTTTACAAAAGAGATAAGGCAGCAACTAGATGAAACTTCAAATAATGTGATCAAGGTGATTGTGGATGCATACAAACAGAAGGGGTCTCGGGTCATCTCTGTTTTCTACCAAGCTCTGGTGGGAAGCGGGGGAGAATCAACGCTCTACATAAAAAGAAAATGGGAAACAGAATTAAAGATTCAAATAACAGAAGAAGAATGGTATCAAATGTGTGAAACACAATGTTCATCCACAAGCTCACTAGTATGGAGAGAATTTTGCTGGAAGAATCTATCTCGCTTTTTTATAACACCCAAAATAAAAAGCAGACAACATGCTGTACTACAACACTGTTGGAGGCTGTGTGGGAGTACGGAGGCAGACCACTCGCATATTTTCTGGAACTGTGTAAAGATAAGGCCATACTGGGAAAATGTTAATGCAGTTGTAAAAAATATCTTGGGTTATAAAATAGTAAGATTAAACGAGAACTTACCAGTTTGAAGTTTGATCTTGATTTTATGAGGAGTTACGATGAGCGATTACGTGAAGAAGGGCCGTCCGTCTGCGTGCGCGTCAATCTTCAAAGCAGCGGTGTTAAATCACAGATAAAAAGAAGACCTGAGAATAGTAAGATTGAAGAAACTAGAACTTCCATGTGGCCTTGATAGTATGAGGGTGGGAGCGGTGGGCACGTAATCGCTCATCGTAACTCCTCATAAAATCAAGATCAAACTTCAAACTGGTAAGTTCTCGTTTAATCTTACTATTTTACTTCGGAGTCACGTGAGTGGATTGACCATGGATGCGTGTAATCATTAAAGCATTCAGACATTACGTAGTTAAGTAAGGACACTGATGCTTTAAATGAAAGAAAAGTTTTTAAAAACTAGTTTCCCCTCCCAACCTTGGGGGGTAAACTATGGGACAGAACTTAAAATGGTACGTGCAAACACCCCCAGTCCGGTAATAGGTTTGTTATAAAACCTGTGGACCGTTATTTCATTCGTCCATCCTGCAGCCACTAGGATGTTGTCAAGAGGCACGTCCATTGCTCTTGCTGCCGACGTAGATGCAGCCCTGGTGGAGTGAGATTTAACCATATGAACGTTCACTCTGTTACCGCCATTACCCCCTTTGACCATCTGGAGATGGTTTGTGTTGACACCTTCTGGTCTGTTCTGAGCCTCTGTGGTTCTCCGTAACTCTCAGATAGTGGTGTTAGTATGTTACCACACACACAACCGTAGGTCCTCTGGATATGCCAAGAACTGGATCTCCATCCCTGGCATTCCTGGCCTGCTATGTTTATATCAGGTTCCTGATTACGAATGTTATGTTGTTCATATTGGTGGTCATGTGGTCCAACCGTAGCTTTTGCAGTGTCTGGACTCTTTGTCAGCATACCACCTTCAGGGTTAGTTATAGGCGGTCCCCATTGTCAAAGTAGGGTTAGTACCACGCTCACATCCCATGTCCGTGTACCTTGGTCTTAGAGGTATTAGATTGTAAATTCTCTTCATGAATTTTGTTGTAAAGGGGTGCGTTCCTATTGACCTGTGCCCTGCTTGCAGCATCAGATAGGAGGAAAGTGCGCCTCTGGCACTATTGATTGCACTATAACTTTGTTTATAGTTATAGTACAGAGTTGATAGGAAACTCCAAGACATCTGTTATCCGAACTGTGTTGTATTTGTTCGGACAGTCCTATGTCTTGAAATGGCCTCCTCAGAATCTGCAGACCAACAAGTTAATACGTTCGTGTAGTGGATGATTACTCCCTGTAACTGGGTTCACTAGGAGGTCCCTGCTCTTGGGTACAGCCATAACTGGCTGGACTATAGTTCCCAAAAATTTTGGGGACCAGGCTTGAGTAGGCCAATCTGGCACTACCAATATGCCTGTGGCTTAGTCTTGCTTGATTTTGGTCAAGCATCGGTTTGTGAGACAATTTTGCGGAAAGCATGCATAAACAATCCTCCCCAATTGAGGGAGAAAGCATCCACTGCCTTTGTTCCTGGATCCTGCTTGCAGGACACATATCTGGGTAACTGATGGTTTAGTCTAGATGCAAATAGATCAAATCTGGTATGCCAAATCGTGTAGTTATTTCGTTAAATACTGCCTGATTCAACATCCATTCTGTGTTGTTATTAAACATCCGTGATCCAGCATCTGTCAACGTGTTATATCTACCTCGTAGATTTCCCAAATATTCCTCTTGATACACCAGTGCCAAATGAGGTTCGACAATCTATCGTAAGATACAGATTTTACACCACCCTTGTTAGTGGATATGTGCCACCGCAGTGGTGTTATCAATCTGAATTTGAACAAGCACCGGTTGCATATTGCTACAGAACCCCTTGAGTCCAAATTGTGCCCCCAACAATTCTGGGTAATTGATTCCATGTGTTGGGGAATTACAGACTCCTGCTCATTCCATCTGCCCCCACAGCTCTAGACTGTGTTAGTGGCTCCCCATCCTTAGCCGCTAGCATAGGTCTGAAGAACCCTCGATGGCTTTCAAGCAAATTTACTTTGAGCTTTCTCACGTTCGTTATCCACCGTAGTTATTCAACAAAGGCCTCTGCTGGCAATCCATAGTTTTGCCAATTTTGCCTGCATGGAATCTGAGTGTTCGTTCCTTTGCTCGCTGTAATTCTGGTAATGCAAAGGCCCGTACGTACTGCTGGAAATGCGGCTACTATTTGCCAATTACACTCGCTGTCAGGTCATAGCAGGCTTGATTAATATAGTCGTTTGCCCCTAGGCAAAGTCACCAACATATTTACTGTTTTTGATAGTAAATTCTAGGTAATCAATTACCCTTATAGGTGTCAATTTTGATTTAACTGGATGGATGAGATAACCAATTCTATCAAACAGGGTTTTGGTTTGCTTTGACTGATGCTTCTGCCAATTCTTGGTGCCTCCAAAATGAAATTGTCCAAATATGCCATTACTTTGTGGTTCTGAGACCTTTGTAGACCCAGAATTGGTTTCCGTAGTTTTGTCAATAGTTTAGGAGCTGATGTCAACACATTTGGCAGATCCATACCATCCAGTTAAACTTCAAATATCTCCTGTTCTTAGTGAATAGACACCGAATAGTATGCATCTTTGAGGTCGATGCATGCCATGTGACCATTTTATAGGAAGCTCCTATAAAACAGTAGTTAGACCGTAACAAAATTACTGTTTCTAAAAGTCTATACTGCACAAATGAGTTAAACCTGGATGAAGTGACATCCTCCATCTGTCACATGTCCTGAATGGCAATCCTGCCCAAAATGACTGGGCCTGCCTCGAAGACAATTCCAGTCCGAGTTCCAAGTCTGCTTGGAACCTGTGTATGTTGTGCAGTAAAATTATCACGTTATTATCTGTTTTTTTGGGGGGTTTTTTTTAAACCAGTTCTGAAATTTCATGTTATTGTCATTTTGAACAAGAACACAAGAGTAAATTACCAACATGTAAGTGCTCCACAATCCCTTGTTTCAGTAAACCCAGACCCACCTACCTCCATGGCTACCGGTGGTCTTGTGGTAAGCCCAAAGGCCCCTGATGCGGATTCCTTTTCTCTCCTTGATTGGGAGTAGGACTGGTAAGGAGTTTCCATGTTTCTCCCGGCCTCTGCTTGGGTCTGGTCTGAAAACCTCATCATACTGAGCCTGCCTTGTAGGACAATTCTGGCCATTATTTTGAGTCTGCCTTGAAAGACGACTCTGATCGTATTTCCGTGCCCAGCTTTCAAGCTACCACCGGATTCAGTGAACCGCTTACCCCCTATGGAGGTAGTGGGGTGTGTTGTCGCCTATGCGGATATTCTGCCAACTGCTGGCTCTTGAGGCCATATGCATGCTTCAGTATGTTCATACTTTAAATTCGAGATCAGTTACCTACTGATCATTCACACTCCCCTCCACTGAGAGTGAGGTTCGTAGGCAGCCCTGAAAACAGGTGCTGCCGCAGGCCCCTGAGGATACCTGTGCTGACATGGCCCTTCCAGTGGACCTAAATGAGATTCTAGCTTTGGTCAGACTGAAATGGACCATGAATGCTCCTCTCCTCAGAGCAGGAGACATTTGTGCAGCCCTGAAAACAGGTGCTGCTGCCTGCGGGTTCTCCATAATACCCGGGCTGTCAAGAGCTAGATTCTATCCAGGGAAGCACCCAGTGGAACCTAGATGATTGCAGAAGCACTTATTTTCTGTTTGTATGGAAGCTTATTATTCCTTTTATGTAAAGCATTTTGGTGTTGACTTAAACAGTGCAATATAAGTAAAACTTACTTACTTACTTCCTTTCTTCTGCTTGTCCCTGGGAAGGTTTCCTCCCCCTCTTCTTTGTACTCTGATTCAGAGTGGTTTCTTCCACATGTAGTTCCCCCTCCAATGGGGAAGACATTGGGCTGCCCCATGTGCGAGGCTCCCGGCACCGGCACTGCTGTAGGCCGTGCTGATACTGCTCCCTCCTTTGGAGCAGATCATTGTTGGAGCAACTTCTCCATATGTTGCTCCATGTGGGAGAAGTCGTCCTCAGACGCTCTCCGTTGAGGGAGGATATCCCTCTTCCCCGGACTCATCTGAGTCAACGGGTTCGTTTAGACTTGCGGGTGGTATTACGTCTCGCAGGTCAACCACGGAGCTCCTGCTCCCGCGCAAAGTCTCCTGCCGATTTTGCTGTCGGCGCTAATGTCAGGAAGCGAGGCTCCCGGCACCGGCACTGCTGTAGGCCCTGCTGATACTGCTCCCTCCCTTGGAGCAGTTCATTGTTGGAGCAACTTCTCCATAAGTTGCTCAATATGGGAGAAGTCGTCCTCAGACGCTCTCCGTTGAGGGAGGGTATCCCTCTTCCCCGGACTCATCTGAGTCAACGGGTTCGTTTAGACTTGCGGGTGGTATTACGCCCCGCAGGACAACCATGGAGCTCCTGCTCCCGCGCAAAGTCTCCTGCCGATTCTGCTGTCGGCGCTAATGTCGGGAACAAGACCGTCGCCCGCTATTTGGAAGGCTGCGGTCTTCGGCAGCCGACATCCCCGCGGGCGTCTCCTCGACATCTGGGCTCTGAAAAAAAACTTGAAGCCCGAAAGAACGCAGGTAAGTGATTCAACTTTCCTTACCTGCTCATCCCGACGGCCTGGGAGGACTCAGTGCCTGCCAGTCCGTCGTGCGTGTTGCGTTCAGACGTAATGACGCGCACGCAGACGGACCGCCCTTCTTCACGTAGTCACTCACGTGACTCCGAAGTAAAATCCCAAATACCTGCCCTGTGATGTATCTGGGGCATTAAAGATATTGTAAAAATAGAAGATACATATTTGATTTTACTTCGGAGTCACGTGAGTGACTACGTGAAGAAGGCCGTCCAGGGTACCGTGGTAGGATGGACCTCCAAGCGGTGAGTGAAAGAAAACCTGAATAAGTATTTTCTACTTTTACTTTCAGGCTGCTTTTCTCCGGAGACTGCGTGCAGAGACACAGGCAAGTCTTATGTATGGAGAAAGGTGGGAGGAAGAATAGTAAGCGACCCGCAGTAAGCACTCAAAAAGACAAAGTGTCTGAGAGTAGCGGGCGCCCGACTAAAAGTCGATTGTAAAGAAATAACTATTTTACATGGTGGGGGGGGGGGGGGGGGGAAGTCCCGTTGAAACACCCGTTGAAACTCCCATAGGGAGCAAGGCCATAAAGAAATAACAGGCCTGGAAGACTTGGAGGAGTCTGAACAATAGAATTTATAAACTGGAATTCCTCATGGGTAAAACAAACTCCAGAAGGAGTATAAAAGACGCGGGCTTAAAGAGCAACCGCATGGAACACCCAGAAGAGGTTCTGGGAAACGTTGGCCCACATTTGAGCCAGCGACCGAAATGCCTGATGACAAAGATGAATATATGGGCTGACCTGACAGGGAGGCAGCACCAGAAATGTCTGAAAGACAATACAGATGTTGGTCTACAGGAGACCCAGAATATGGAGCAGCACCCAAAAGTGGGCTGCCAATATACAGCTCAATGGAAGAGCTTGATGTACCCCAAAGAGGGACAAAAAAGCGTAGGCCTATCATAGAGCCATCGCATGTAATAGCTGATATGGAAATCCAGGTGAAACCCATTATGAGGAGGAATATCCAGAATACTCTGATAACGAATTAGTTGAGGACCAGAGCCAATGCAAAAAAGAAAAGTGCCAGGGCTGGCCCAAATAGAAACATAGAAACATAGAAATTAGGTGCAGGAGTAGGCCATTCGGCCCTTCGAGCCTGCACCGCCATTCAATATGATCATGGCTGATCATCCAACTCAGTATCCCGTACCTGCCTTCTCTCCATACCCTCTGATCCCCTTAGCCACAAGGGCCACATCTACCTCCCTCTTAAATATAGCCAATGAACTGGCCTCGACTACCCTCTGTGGCAGGGAATTCCAGAGATTCACCACTCTCTGTGTGAAAAAAGTTCTTCTCATCTCGGTTTTAAAGGATTTCCCCCTTATCCTTAAGCTGTGACCCCTTGTCCTGGACTTCCCCAACATCGGGAGCAATCTTCCTGCATCTAGCCTGTCCAACCCCTTAAGAATTTTGTAAGTTTCTATAAGATCCCCTCTCAATCTCCTAAATTCTAGAGAGTATAAACCAAGTCTATCCAGTCTTTCTTCATAAGACAGTCCTGACATCCCAGGAATCAGTCTGGTGAACCTTCTCTGCACTCCCTCTATGGCAATAATGTCCTTCCTCAGATTTGGAGACCAAAACTGTACGCAATACTCCAGGTGTGGTCTCACCAAGACCCTGTACAACTGCAGTAGAACCTCCCTGCTCCTATACTCAAATCCTTTTGCTATGAAAGCTAACATACCATTCGCTTTCTTCACTGCCTGCTGCACCTGCATGCCCACTTTCAATGACTGGTGTACCATGACACCCAGGTCTCGCTGCATCTCCCCTTTTCCTAGTCGGCCACCATTTAGATAATAGTCTGCTTTCCTGTTTTTGCCACCAAAATGGATAACCTCACATTTATCCACATTATACTGCATCTGCCAAACATTTGCCCACTCACCCAGCCTATCCAAGTCACCTTGCAGTCTCCTAGCATCCTCCTCACAGCTAACACTGCCCCCCAGCTTAGTGTCATCCGCAAACTTGGAGATATTGCCTTCAATTCCCTCATCCAGATCATTAATATATATTGTAAATAGCTGGGGTCCCAGCACTGAGCCTTGCGGTACCCCACTAGTCACTGCCTGCCATTGTGAAAAGGACCCGTTTACTCCTACTCTTTGCTTCCTGTTTGCCAGCCAGTTCTCTATCCACATCAATACTGAACCCCCAATGCCGTGTGCTTTAAGTTTGTAAACTAATCTCTTATGTGGGACCTTGTCGAAAGCCTTCTGGAAGCCCAGATACACCACATCCACTGGTTCTCCCCTATCCACGCTACTAGTTACATCCTCGAAAAATTCTATAAGATTCGTCAGACATGATTTACCTTTTGTAAATCCATGCTGACTTTGTCCAATGATTTCACCACTTTCCAAATGTGCTGCTATCCCATCTTTAATAACTGACTCTAGCAGTTTCCCCACTACCGATGTTAGACTAACTGGTCTGTAATTCCCCGTTTTCTCTCTCCCTCCCTTCTTAAAAAGTGGGGTTACGTTTGCTACCCGCCAATCCTCAGGAACTACTCCAGAATCTAAAGAGTTTTGAAAGATTATTACTAATGCATCCACTATTTCTGGAGCTACTTCCTTAAGTACTCTGGGATGCAGCCTATCTGGCCCTGGGGATTTATCGGCCTTTAATCCATTTAATTTACCCAACACCACTTCCCGGCTAACCTGGATTTCACTCAATTCCTCCAACACCTTTGACCCGCGGTCCCCTGCTATTTCCGGCAGATTATTTATGTCTTCCTTAGTGAATTGAATCTGAAGACGGAACCAAAGTAGTTATTCAATTGGTCCGCCATATCCTTGTTCCCCATGATCAACTCACCCGTTTCTGACTGCAAGGGACCCACATTTGTTTTAACTAATCTCTTTCTTTTCACATATCTATAAAAACTTTTGCAGTCAGTTTTTATGTTCCCTGCCAGTTTTCTTTCATAATCTATTTTTCCTTTCCTAATTAAGCCCTTTGTCCTCCTCTGCTGGTCTCTGAATTTCTCCCAGTCCTCCGGTATGCTGCTTTTTCTGGCTAATTTGTACGCATCATCCTTCGCTTTGATACTATCCCTGATTTCCCTTGTTATCCACGGATGCACTACCTTCCCTGATTTATTCTTTTGCCAAACTGGGATGAACAATTTTTGTAGTTCATCCATGCAGTCTTTAAATGTCTTCCATTGCATATCCACCGTCAACCCTTTTAGAATTAATTGCCAGTCAATCTTGGCCAATTCACGTCTCATACCCTCAAAGTTACCTTTCTTTAAGTTCAGAACCATTGTTTCTGAATTAACAATGTCACTCTCCATCCTAATGAAGAACTCAACCATATTATGGTCACTCTTGCCCAAGGGGGCACGTACAACAAGACTGCTAACTAACCCTTCCTCATTACTCAATACCCAGTCTAAAATAGCCTGCTCTCTCGTTGGTTCCTCTACATGTTGATTTAGATAACTATCCCGCATACATTCCAAAAAATCCTCTTCCTCAGCACCCCTGCCAATTTGATGCACCCTATCTATATGTAGATTGAAGTCACCCATTATAAATGTTCTCTAGTCCCAGAAACAAGGGACAACCTCTATCAGAGGAGATAGCAGAGAGTGTAAATTACCTGCTTTCCCATCAGTTGGAAGACCAACGATGGATGAAATTGTGAACAAATATAAAATCCCGCAGAACTGTGCTCGGTTAAGAGTTCCAGCTGTTAACAAAGCAGTGTGGAATTATATGGGCACTGCAGTAAGGGCTCAAGAAATGAGACTACAGCGGGTATTAAAATTAATGGGGTCAAGCATTAAGGCATTTGTCAGAGATCTGGAAGAAGGAAATGTGACAACGTCACAACAGGATGTGATGGGAATGATGTGTAACGCACATTTTGGAGTAAGTCTGTGATAAGACCTAACATACATCCTAAGTTTGCAGGGCTTTATAAACCATCTAATATATAATTGCCACACTTACTCTTTGGAGTGGTGCTTGCCAAAAAACTGAAAGTTCTCAACGAAGAATCAATAACCATCGGGATGATGAAGCAACCGATGTTTGGCAGCACAGCTAGAAGGCAATATCCATACCGAAGGGGAACTGAATACAACCCCATGACGTGGAGGACATGGTATTCCCACAAGGGGCAAGGTACAAAAAGTGATATCGGTAAACCCTGAGGTAGGTGGTTCTGGTTCTGAAAGAAACATATCAGATGTGTCCTACTTACAAATTGGGGGTAGGTTACAATTCTTTTTAAAATAATGGAAACTTATAACATCTGTTGCATATATACTGTGCAGCATAATGAGGTTTAGAATTGAATTTTAACAGAATGAAAATCCCCTACTCAACATATTTCAAAAAGTATTCAATTTTCTCTAAAGAAGAGATTAGAAAAATTCAAATAGAAATTGATATTTTGAGTAAAAAAAGGGGTAATAGAGAAACAACATAAAAAACCTCACATATCTCAAACCTTTTGTACAGTATAAACATTTCAAAATGGAGATTTTACTAATGCTTTGCAATTAATTTCAACAGAATGCTATATGGCAAGCATACATCTCCAAGATAAAGATCGTAGATATTTCAAATCTGTCTGGATGACTCAATAGTGGCAATTCAAAGCATTGCCTAACTTCAGCTCCTAGATTGTTTACAGAACTGCTGAAACCAATCTTAGCATTGTTAAGAGCTCAAGGCCATTTGATAATGGCTTATTTGGATGACATGTTATTGTGGGAGACACTGAAGACATGGCAACAAACCTCAGTTTTAAAAGTTAAACTTACATTTCAATAACTGGGCTTTGTGATTCACCGAGAGAAATCCAGACTGACACACAACAAAATAATTGATTACTTGGGGTTCACTATTAATTCAGAACACAAGACAGTGAGCTTACCCAAGGACAAAAAGTTGCAAGTGATTAAGGGTTGAAAGGAGCTAATTGCAGGCAAACAACCATTAATCAGGCAAGTAGCAAGTCTAATTGGCAAGTTAATTGCTTCATTTCCAGCTGTTCAGTTTGGACCAGTGAGCAACTGCAGTGAGCAAAGATATCAGGATTGGGAAGACATGCTGGACATTTCGATAGGCCAATGCAACTAACTAACACAGCAATTGAGGATATAAAATGGTGGATTAAAAATGTGGATTACTCTTACAGGAAAATTCTGATTGAATCACCAGCTACCATTTTACAAACAGATGCAAGTGCACTGGGATGGGGAGCTGCGGATGCCATCTCAAGCTGTGGAGGTAGATGGAATGCAGAGGAATAACTTTTGCTCAAGACACATGGCATTAATTAGCTTGAATTACTAAGTGTATTGCATGGGTTGAAAGCCTTTTGCCGAAAGGTACAAAATTTGCATGTACAGGTTCAGATTGACAACACTACGGCAGTGGCACATGGCAATCACATGGATGGAATCAAGTCAGAAGCATGTGACAGATTGGCAAACATGATTTGGCACTGGTGCATTGAGAAAGATATTTGTAATTGGCTTGTTATGGGAACCACCCCTATGTAGTTCGGCCCCTCAGGGTTCGTTGACCTATAAAAGGTAGCCCCCATTTGGATCGGTGTCGATCTTCTGGAAGGGTGCTTGGAACTGCGTGACCTTTTGGTAGTGTCTGCTTGCACGAGGCTGAAGGGCTTGGCCAGGCAGAGACAAGGATGGAACCTGCGGTGGTTTAGGTATCGTACAGGGGGATTTGTTGTTTGTTCAAAAATAAAGTTTAGTTGTTCCAGTGCTTGACTCGGCGTTTTTACTGAACTAGACTGAGGGGGGTAAGCCTCAGGAGCAGATTTACACCACTACAGGAATGATGTGCAGGCTTTGGAGAGGGTGCAGAAAAGGTTTGCATGAACACTGCCTGGATTAGTGGGTATTACGTACAGGGTGAGATTGGACAGACTTGGATTGTTTTCTCTGGAGCAGCAGAGGTTGAGGGGAAGAGACCTGAAAGAAAGAAAGAAGATGGATGAAGTGGATATGGAGAGGATGTTTCCACTAGTGGGAGAGTCTCGGACTAGAGGCCATAGCCTCAGAATTAAAGGATGTTCTTTTAGCCATGAGGAGGAATTTATTTAGTCAGAGGCTGGTGAATCTGTGGAATTCTTTGCCACAGAAGACTGAGGAAAAGTCAGTTGATATTTTTAAGGTAGAGATAGATAGATTCTTGATTAGTATGGGTGTCAGGGGTTATGGGGAGAAGGCAGGGGAACGGGGTTAGGAGGGAGAGATTGATTAGCCATGATTGAATGTCGTAGACTTGATGGGCCGAATGGCCTAATTCTGCTCCTCTCACTTATGAACTCATAGAAACATAGAAAAATAGGTGCAGGAGTAGGCCATCCGGCTCTTCGAGCCAGTACTGCCATTCAATATCATTGCTGATCATCTAAAATGAGTACCCCGTTCCTGCTTTCTCCGCATATCTCTTGACTCCCACAACTATCTCAACTACACTTCTTCCCACCCTGCTTCATGCAAAAACTCTATCGCCTAGTCCCAATTCCTCCATCTACACCCTACCTGTGCCCAAGATGAGGTGTTCCATACCAGAACATCCGAGATGTCCTAATTCTTTAGAGAATGGGGATTCCCCTCTCCCATTATAGATGAGGCCCTCACTCGTGTCTCCTCGGTACCCCGCAGCTCCGCCCTTTCTCTCCCTTCCCCTAGTAACAGAGACGGAGTCTCCCTAGTCCTCACCTTCCACCCCATCAGCTGCACATACAACACATAATCCTCCAAAATTTTCACCACCTCCAACGGGATCCCACCACTAGCCACATTTTCCCATCTCCACACTTTCCACCTTCCGCAGAGACCGTTCCCTCCGTAACTTCCTGGTTAACTCATCCCTTCCCACCCAAACCACCCCCTCCCCAGGTACCTTCCCCTGCAACCGCAGAAGATGCAACACCTGTCCCTATACCTCCCCCCCTCGACTCTGTCTAGGGACCCCAACAGTCCTTTCAGGTTAGGCGGAGGTTCACTTGCACCTCCTCCAACCTCATCTACTGTATCCGTTGTTCAAGATGTGGCTTCTTATACATCGGCGAGACTGGGCGATCGTTTCACGGAAAGCCTTCGCTCAGCCCGTGTGAACCAACCGTTTGCTAAACACTCTAATTCTCCTTCCATTCCCACACAGACCTTTCTGTCCTTGGTCTCCTCCATTGTCAGAGTGAGGCTAAAGGCAAATTGGAGGAACATCATCTCATATTTCGCTTGGGCAATCTACGGAAGCCATTGGCCATCTCTAAATGTACAACAACATATAGTTTGCAATCCATATGCCGATTGCCCTTAAGATACCATTACATTTTCATTTGGCACGGGTATGATGAATGTCAGAAATTTTCTTAAGCCATTTGAGTAATGACATGCCATTCTGTCATTTGGCCTGGAAGATTTGATTTTCATTAAATAAAAGCATAAATTTAAGAAAATTATAGTCATCTAGAGAGCCTTTTCTATCGGCAATGTGAGATTGTGCTGTGGTATCATTCTAAAACACTGTACAAACTGCTGTATTAATCACTTTAGAAAGCTATTAGTTCAGTTCAAAGATACAGCATGGAAACGGAGCCTTTGGTCCACCTAATTTACGCTGGCCATTGACCACACGTTCACAGTGGTTCTACGTTATCCCACATTCTGCATCCACTCCAGACACACTAGATGCAATTTAGAGAGGCCAGTTAACCTAAAACAAAACCCACAAGTCTTTGGAACGTGGGAGCAAACCGGAACACCCATGGAGACGCAGGGAGAACGTGCAAACTCCACGCAGGCTACACCCAAGGTCAGGATCGATCGCAAGTCACTTACAGCCCATTGGTATGAATATTGATTTCTCTGACTTCAGGTAGCCCCGGCATTCCCTCTCTCTCTATCCCTCCCCCACCCAAGTCGCACTAGCTTCTCATTTTCACCCTACAAACAGCAAACAATGGCCTGTTTCCTTCATCATCGTTACTTCTTTGCATATCTTTCATTCATTGTTCTTTATCTCCAGGTGTGGTCTCACCAGGGCCATGTACAACTGCAGTAGGACCTCCTTGCTCCTAAACTCGGGACGACAGATGGCACAATGGGCTAAGTGTTCGGCTGGCAACCGGAAGGTAGCCAGTTCGAATCCCGCTTGGAGTGCATACTGTCGTTGTGTCCTTGGGCAAGACACTTCACCCACCTTTGCCTGTGTGTGAATGTGTGTGAGTGATTGGTGGTGGTCGGAGGGGCCGTAGGCGCAGATTGGCAGCCACGCTTCCGTCAGTCTGCCCCAGGGCAGCTGTGGCTACAGAAGTAGCTTACCACCACCGAGTGTGACTGAGGACTGAATGAATAATGCGATGTAAAGCGCCTTGAGTATTAGAAAGGCGCTATATAAATCCCATCCATTATTATTATTAAACTCAAATCCTCTCACAACGAAGGCCAACATGCCATTAGCTTTCTTCGCTGCCTGCTGTACCTGCATGCTTACTTTCAGTGACTGATGTGCAAGGACTTCCCCTTTTCCTAATCTGACACCATTCAGATAATAATCTGCCTTCCTGTTTTTGCTACCAAAGTGGATAACCTCACATTTATCCACATTATACTGCATCTGCCATGCATCTGCCCACTCACCCAACCTGTCCAAGTCACCCTGCAGCCTCATAGGATCCTCATCACAGCTGCAGCCCAGTGGTATGAATATTGATTTCTCCAATTTTGAGTAATCCCTAGATTCCCTCTCCATCCCTCCCCACACAAGTTGCACCAGCTTCTTGTTCTCACCTATCAAATAGCTAACTATCATCTTTACTCTTTTTGCGTACTGTATCTTTCATTCATTTATTTTATATCTCTCTATATCACCTCCATCTCTTGTTTCCCTTTTCCATGACTCTCAGTCTGAAGAAGGGTCTCGACCTGAAACGTCGCCCATTCTTTCTCTCCAGCGATGCTGCCTGTCCCACTGAGTTCCTCCAGCATTTTGCGTCTAACCTATAAACTTGTATGTCTTTGGAGTGTGGCAGGAAACAGCACCTGGAGGAAACCCACGCGGTCACAGGGAAAAGATATAAACTCCATACGGACAGTACCCGTAGTTGGGATGGAACCCGTGTCTCTGGCGCTGTGAGGCAGCAACTCCACCGATGTGCCACCATGCCGTTTCGAGCCAGTGTTGGGCCACTAGGCCCACCACAACTGAAGGAAAGCAGCTCTCTCACTCCCTCACTCAGCTCTCTCACTCCCATCGTCTGGAAGCATCTCGCATCTGGGCGGCACAGTGGCACATTAGGTAGAGTTGCTGCCTCACAATGCCAGAGACCTGGGTTTGATCCTGACCTCGGGATCATCAATGTGGAGTTTTTGCATTCTCCCTGCAACCCTGTGCATTAACTCTGTGTCCACAGGTTTCAAAGCCAAAGCCAAACCAGGCTTTGACTTTGGCTTTGACTTTGACTCCACCCATCGATTACCCGTTCACACTATGTTATCCCACTTTCCCATCCTACACACTCGGGGCAATTTACAGAGGGCCAATTAACCTGCAAACACGCAAGTCTTGGGGTGTGGGAGGAAGCTGGAGCACCCGGAGGAAACCCACGTGGTCACAGGGAGAACGTACAAACTCCGCACAGACAGCACCCGAGGTCATGGTTGAATCTGGGGCTGTGAGGCAGTGGCTCTACCCACTGTGCCACCGTGCCACCGAGTGGGTTTCCTCCGGGTGCTCCAGTTTCCTCCAACATCCCAAATGCGTGCGGGTTTGTAGGTTAATTTCTTAGGCCCCCTTCGGTCATGGCTGACCATGGGTGTCTCCAGGTTTGGAGTTCCCCGGTGCGTGACTTTGTTTAACGTGGGGAGACTGGTGCACAGACAGCTACCCCACGGTCCTTGACAGATCTGGGTCAGGATCCAGTGGCATGGAGTCCAAGACGACCGGAGACCCTTTTCTGCTGCAGCCTTCATCCGCCTTCCCAGCCGTAGTGATGCTCCACTAAGGTCAGCCATCGTCCTCCGCCTGTTCCACCGTTGAGGTCTTGGTTGGATTTTTGTCCTCCCCCCTCGACCTTACCACCGTGGGTGGCCCTACCAGGAGCATAGCTCCAGACGCCATCGCTCTCAGGATTTAAGGTCCACACAAGCTTCTCCACCACGACAAGGTGACAATTCACGGAGAAGTGGCGTTTATAAATTGCCCCCAGTGTGTAGGGAGTGGATGTGAAAGTGGGATGACATAGAACGAGTGTGAACGGTTGGTCGGTGCGGACTCGATGGGCCGAAGGGCCTATTTCCATGCTGTATCTCTAAACTAAAGCCAACACTGAGTGTTTTGCGGAGGTGGGGAGGATTGAGTCAGACACTCCCTGTCCTCGCCCTGTCTCCCGCTCAGAGTTTGGGTTGAGACATGTAACCCAGACTGAGAGAGCGTCCTGGTTGATGTTCATTTGCTGGTGTTTTGCTGACACTGAACTCCACCCTGTGCAGGGTTGTGGGCTTTGGTTTTTTGGGTCAGGTTGGTTGGTGACGCTCTGACGCAGTAACGCTGTGTCAGAGTATAATGCTGAGTTTTGGGCACCATGTTATAGGAAAGATGTTGTCAAGCTGGAAAGGGTGCAGAGAAGATTTATGAGGATGTTGCCAGGACTTGAGGGCCCGAGCTCTTGCTCCTCCTCCCCCTAGTCGCAATAGAGACAGAGTCCCCCAGTCCTCACCTTCCACCCCATCAGCCGTCGCATACAGCACATAATCCGACATTTTTGCCACCTCCAACGGGATCCCACCACTAGCCACATCTTCCCATCTCCACCCCTTTCCGCTTTCCGCAGAGACCGTTCCCTCTGCACCTCCCTGGTCAACTTCCCACCAAAACCACCCCTTCCCAGGTACTTTCCCCTGCAACCGCAGGAGATGCAACACCTGTCCCTATACCTCCCCCCTCAACTCCATCCGAGGACTCCGACAGTCCTTTCAGGTGAGTCAGGTTCACTTGCACCTCCTCCAACCTCATCTAATGAATCCGCTGTTCCAGGTGTGGACTCCTATATATTGGCGATACCAAGCGCAGGCTCGGCCATCGTTTCACTGAACACCTCTGCTCAGTCCACCTAAACCTACATGATCTCCCAGTTACTCAACACTTCAACTCCCCCTCCCATTCTCAAACTGACCTTTCTGTCCTGGGCCTCCTCCATTGTCAGAGTGAGGCCCAGTGCAAACTGATGGAATAGCACCTCATATTTTGCTTGGGCAGCTTACACCCTAGCGGTATGAACATTGACTTCTCTAACCTCAAGTAGCCCTTGCTTTCCCACTCTCTCCATCCTCTCCCCCACCCTAGTCTTACTGTCCTCCTGATTAATGTTACTGATTATATGCCTCATTGTCACATTCCCCTCAGCTAACAACGACCCATTCTAAATTTCCTTGATCTCTTGATTTCCTAAATGTTCCCTTTTATCTTTCACACCTTACCCTTCCATATCTCTGTGTCTCTGCATCTTCCATGCTGCCTGTCCCGCTGAGTTACTCCAGCACATTGTGTCTATCTTTAGGCAGAGGTTGAGTAGGCTGGGACTATTCCTTGGAGCATGAGAGGAATAGATTGGATAAACACACATTCTCTTGCCTAGATTAGGTGAATCGAGAACCAGAGGTGAGGGGGGGGGAAGATTTCACAGGAATCTGAGGGGTAACTTTTTCACACAAAGGGTGGTGGGTGTATGCAACCAGCTGCTGGAAGAGGTAGTTTAGTTTAGAGATATGGTGCAGAAACGTACTTAGAACGCACCAACCAGCGATCACCGTGCATGTTAACACCACCCTACACGTTAGGGATAATTTCTATTTTTACCGAAGCCAATCAACCTACAATCCTGTACGTCTTTGGAGTGTGGGAGGAAACCGGAGAAAACCCACTTGGTCACAGGGAGAACGTACAAACTCCGCACAGACAGCACCCATGGTCAGGATTGAACCCGGATCTCTGGCGCTCGCTGTGAGGCAGCAACTCCACCGCTGCGCCAGTGTGTCGGCCTCTCTCCTTTCAGGCTGTAGATTAAAAAAAGCTTGAAAGCACAGACAACCAGATACTTCCCCACTGTCACCCCCAGTGGACAGACCTTGTATATATTCAGAATAAATTCCTGATCTTCCAGTCTACATCGACGTGACCCTCGCACACTTTTTACCTGCACTTTCTCTCTAGCTGCAACACTATATTCTGCGCTCTGGTAGTTTTCTCTATGAACTACCTGTTGTATTTGTGTATGGCTGATTGTCCTCATGTGTGGTACGATTCAGCTGGATCGCACACAAACTAAGCTCACTCAATAGACAACAGGTGCAGGAGTAGGCCGTTCAGCCCCTCGAGCCAGCACCGCCATTCAATGTGATCATGGCTGATCATCCCCAATCAGTACCCCATTCCTGCCTTCTCCCCATATCCCCTGACTCCGCTATCTTTAAGAGCCCTATCTAGCTCTCTCTTGAAAGTATCCAGAGAACCGGCCTCCACTGCCCTCTGAGGCAGTGAATTCCACAGACTCATAACTCTCTGTGAGAAAAAGTGTTTCCTCATCTCCGTTCTAAATGGCTTACCCCTTATTCTTAAACTGTGGCCCCTGGTTCTGGACTCCCCCAACATCAGGAACATGTTTCCAGTCTCCAGCATGTCCAAACCCTTAATAATATGTTTCAATAAGATTCCCCCTCATCCTTCTAAATTCCAGAGTATACAAGCCCAGCCGCTCCATTCTATCAACATATGACTGTACCGCCATCCCGGGAATTAACCTGGTGAACCTACGCTGCACTCCCTCAATAGCAAGAATGTCCTTCCTCAAATTAGGGGACCAAAACTGCACACTGTACATCATTGAAATGGCCACTGGAACCTATCGCTCAACACCTCACCATTCCTCCTTCCCCTTCCTCAGCCACCCCTCCCTCTCTCCCCATCTTCCCCAACCACTCATACCTCCCCCTCCCTCAGTCCCCAACTCCCTCCACCATCTCCCTCCTTCCCCCTCCTCTCAGATCTCCTCCTCTGCCCACTCACTCCTGCAGTCCTTTTGACCTCCTTCCCTCCCCCCTCTCACCTTCCCTCCCCCTCTGCCTCTACCCCACCACCGACCCCCATCCTCCCGTCTTGTCAGAAAGCAGTGGGGTTGAGGTATCTTGGTGGGGCTTTGGGGCAGTGACTGGCCCTCCAGTGCTGGCAATAAGCCCCAGGAGAGGAGGGGGGGGGGGATGGGGGAGGAGAGAACATCACCACCCGGACCATCACGTTACTGGTGCACTGAGCTAGGCTCCCATCTTGTGCCTCCCCGTTGCCTGTCAATGACGATGGATGCCTGGAACTAAGGAGATGATTAAATATAATTACACACTCAGCTTGCAGTCCAACGTATGTTTGCGTCTGGGCTGAGGAATTTGACTCCCTCAGGCAGTGTCATCTCTTCCATAGTGACGAGAGAGATTGCCGATGCTGGTATCAGGGGGAAAACTAAATTGCTGGAGGAATTCTGCACCTGTGGGGAAAATCAATGTACGCTAGATCTGCTGAGTTCCTGCATCAAAGATGTACACAGAGTGCTGGAGTAACTCAGCAGATCAGGCAGCCTCTGGGAACATGGACACAGAGTGCTGGAGTAACTCAGCGGGTCAGGCAGCATCTCTGGAGAGAAGAAATGGGTGACGTTTCAGGTCGGCACCCTTCTTCAAATCTGAAACATCACCCATCCTTTTTCTCCAGAGATGCTGCCTGACCCACTGAGTTACTCCAGCACTTTGTGTCTGTCTTCGGTGTAAATCTGCATCTGCAGTTCCCTGCTTCTATGAGTTCCTGCACCAAACTTCCCTGTACACTAAGGGCAAAGCTTTAAAGTGAGAGGAGCAACATTTAAAGGTGATGTGCTGTGCAGTGTTTTCACAGAGGGTGATGGGTGTATAGAACGAGCTGCGAGAGCAGGTAGTTGAGACAGGTACTATAACAACATTTCAAAGCCATTTGGACAGGGAAGTTTGGTGACCGGTTTCTGGAGCTCCCGGTCTTGCGGAGCTCTTGCGGAGTTTGAACCAGCCTGTCCGCGGAGCTCGGATGCGGCCGCTGGACTTACCATCACCCGGCGGAGTCTCTACATCGGAAGCTGGATCGCCTCAATGCAGAGTGGGAGCAAGGAGGGAAGAGACAAGGACTTTAAGACTTTTGCCTTCCATCACAGTGAGGAGGTGCCTGGTAGACTCACTGTGGTAGATGTTAAATCTGTGTTTATTGTGTGTTTTGTTATTTTATTCTATGTTATGACTGCAAGGTACACAATTTCGTTCAGACTGAAATGTCTGAATGACAATAAAGGATACTTTACTTTTTTTAAATGCTGGAGTAACTCAGTTCTTTCTACCCAGCACCTCTGGAGAGAAGGAATGGGTGACATTTTGGGTTGGAACCGTTATTTCGACCTGAAGAAGAGTCTCGACCTGAAACGTCACCCACTCCTTCTATCCGGAGATGCTGCTTGTCCCGCTGAGTTACTCAGGGATATGGGCCAATCATGGGTAAATAGCACTAGTTTAGGTGGGCATCTTGGTCATAGCTACAGAGTGATACAGCATGGAAACATACCCTTCAGCCCAACTTGCCCACGCCGACCAACATGTCCCAGCTACACTAGTCCCACCTGCCTGCGCTTTGCCCATACCCCTCTAAAGTTGAGTATTGTAGCAAAGAGGTCCTTCTGCAGTTGTACAGGGCCCTAGTGAGACCACACCTGGAGTATTGTGTGCAGTTTTGGTCTCCAAATTTGAGGAAGGACATTCTTGCTATTGAGTGAGTGCAGCGTAGGTTTACAAGGTTAATTCCTGGGATGGCGGGACTGTCATATGCTGAGAGAATGGAGCGGCTGGGCTTGTATACTCTGGAATTTAGAAGGATGAGAGGATATCTTATTGAAACATATAAGATTATTAAGGGTTTGAACACCCTATAGGCGGAAAACATGTTCCCGATGTTGGGGGAGTCCTGAACCAGGGGCCTCAGTTTAAGAATAAGGGGTAAGCCATTTCGAACATAGATGAGGAAACACTTTTTCACACAGAGAGTTGTGAGTCTGTGGAATTCTCTGCCTCAGAGGGCAGTGGAGGCCAGTTCCCTGGATACTTTCACGAGAGAGCTAGATAGAGCTTTTAAAGGTAGTGGAGTCAGGGGATATAGGGAGAAGGCAGGAACGGGGTACTGATTGTGGATGATCAGCCATAATCACATTGAATGGCGGTGCTGGCTCGAAGGGCCCTGGCAGCTCGTTCCATACACCCACCATTCTTTGTGTAAAAAAGTTACCACTCGGGTTCCTATTATATCTCCCCCCCCCTCACCTAAAACCTATGTCTTCTGGTTCTTGATTCCCCTACTCTGGGTAAAAGATTCTGTGCATCTACCCCATCTATTGTTCTCATGATTTTATACACCTCTATAAGATCACCCCTCATCCTCCTGCGCTCCAAGGAATAAAGTCCTAGCCTGCTCAGCCTCTCCCACAGTTCTTGGTCTGTGTAGAGGAGCTGGGCTGAAGTCTCTCCCCTCTGGGTCAAAGGGTTGTGAGATTTTGATGGTATTTCTACAGTAGTTGTGGTGTGCTGACAGATGGTAGACTGGGATATTGAGATCCCTCGGTGTGTTCAGAGATTTCTGTGGTGCAGTTAATTGTCCGTTCCCCTCCCCTGACAACCCGTGCCTGAAACCTGCTCTCCAAAACCAGAGAGTCATTGTGCAATAATTCAGTCATTTAATTTCAGGAAATTTTGCCTTGCAGACGGCAGCCGTTCTATAATTAAAACGGCTGGTTCTTACTAAAGGTAACCTCAAATGATTCCGTCACTTAGCAGCAGACAGACAGACACACAGGGGAGCAACAAGTTTCAATGATGATAGCGTTCACCGGCTTATATTATTATGTTGAGTCATACAGTGTGGGAACAGGCCCTTCGGCCCACCGAGTCCATGCCAACTAGCGATCACCCCGGAAACTTGCATTATCCTACACGCTTACGGAAGCCAATTACCCTACAAACCTGCACGTCTTTGGAGTGTGGGAGGAATCCCGAGCACTCGGAGAAAACCCACGCGGTCACTGGGAGAATGTGCAAACTCCGTAGAGACAGCATCCGTAATCAGGATGGAATCCGGATCACTGGCGCTGTGAAGCGGCAACTCTACCGCTGCGCTGCTGTGCCATATCACTGTCCACCGAGAGCCACTGCCTCACAGTGTCAGAGATCCAGGATTCATCCCAACCTCGGGTGCTGTCTGTATAGAGTTTGTACGTTCGAGTGACCATGTGGGTTTTCTCCGGGTGCTCCAGTTTTTTCCCACACACTAAAAACCTGCGGGTTTGTAGGTTAATTGGCTTCTGTAACTTGCCCATAATGTGCCGGGAGTGGATGAGAAAGTGTGATAACATAGAACTAGTTTGAACGGGTGAAGCATTCACTCATTGGGCCAAATGGCCTGTTTCCATGCTGTATCTCTAAATTAAACGTTTTTAATCAAACTTTGGCCTTGAAGATGGTACACAAGATGGCACCTGAAACATGGTGACTCTTGTGTACTGCCTCAATGTGGTCTACTGTCTTATACTGGTGTACAGGCGCCCGTGTTTTACATACATTTTTGGTAGTAGGAAAAAAGGCGTAGACTGTTTTCTAAATGGGGAGAGAATTCAGAAATTAAAGGTGCAAAGAAATTTGGAGTGCTGGCACAGGATTCCCAAAAAGTTCATTTGTAAGTCGAATTGGTAGTGAGGAAGGCAAACACAATGCTAGCATTTATTTTGCATGGGCTTGTATACAAAAACAGGGATGTAATGCTGAGGCACTGGTCAGACTGCATTCGGAGTATTGTGAGCAGTTTTGGGCCACATTTGTGCTGGCGTTGGAGAGGGTCCAGAGGAGGTTTACAAGAATGATCCCAGAATGATTGGATTAACATATGACGAGCGTTTGACGGCACTGGGCCTGTACTCGCTAGAGTTTAGGAGGATGAGGAGTAACCTCATTGAAACTTAGTGAATAGTGAAAGGCCTGGATAAAGTCGATGTGGAGAGGAAGTTTCCACTAGTGGGAGAGTCTAGGACCAGAGGGCACAGCCTCAGAATTAAAGGAGTTGAGGAGGAATTTCTTTAGCCAGAGGCTGGTGAATCTGTGGAATTCATTGCCACAGACGGCTGTGGAGGCCAAATCAATGGGTATTTTTAAGGCAGAGATTGATAGATTCTTGATTAGTATTAGGGTGTCGGGGTTATGGGGAGAAGGCAGGAGAATGAAATTGAGAGGGAAAGATAGACCAGCCATGATTGAATGGCAGTAAACTTGATGGGCCAAATGGCCTCCTAGAACTTATGAACATGCTTGACTTACACATTTTTAGTACTACAAACATTTAATTTATGTGTTCCTATTTTCAGAATAACAAATTCATGCCTGACAACTTTACACATCGGTTTTCAAAGTTATCTTATAACTTCAGTTTTGCTTAACAGAAAGAAAACACAAATAGTTGCCTGCAGTAATGAGGTTATATGTTTAAATGTATCTACCTTTAGGATATATTTTTCCAATTATAGAGCATAATTATACTGCTGTACAAGGATTATGTTGTGAGGGTTAGCGAGTGTTTCGGGTACAGCATTGGACAGCTGGAAGGGAAAGTATTATTTTGTAGTTTTTTTTCAGAGATACAGCGTGGAAAAAGTCCCTTTGGCCTGCCGATTCCATGCTGACCAGCGATCACCTCGTACACCAACATCACCCTGCACACTAGGGACAATTTACATTTTACACAAGACAATTAACCTACAAACCTGCACGTCTTTGGAATGTGGGAAGGTATCGGAGCACCCTGAGAAAAGTCACAGGGAGAACGTACAAACTCCGTACAGGCAGTGCCCGTAGTCAGGATCCAAGCCAGGGCTCTGATGCTCTGCCCCATCCCTGCCGCCCTACAATTAATTTCATTTTGCAGTCTGGTCATGTGCAGTGTCTGGCATCATAGAGCCTTACAGCGTGGAACTTGCCCACACCTTTGTCTTTCATTTACGCGTTGCTTCTCATGCCCATAACCCCTGCAAAGTGGCTGTACTTAGTACGATTGTGCCTATTGTATAGTAGGATTGTCACGGAACTGTATGCAATAAATAATTTCACTGTACTATACCTTGGTACTCATTACAGTAAAGCCCTATTGGTGTCAGCACTCAGGATATTCCAAGGTGTTTTGCAGACAGCGGCGCAGAGGTAGAGTTGCTGCTTCACAGCGCCAGACACCCAGGTTCGATCCCGACTGCGGGTGCTGACTGTATGGAGTATGCACGTTCTCCCTGTGGGTTTTCTCCGGGTGCTACGGTTACCCCTCCCATTCCAAAGAGTGCAGGTCTGTAGGTTAATTGTCTTCTGTAAATTGCCCCCAAAGTGTGCAGGACAGTGCTGGTGTTCAAGGTGATCGCTGGTCGGCACGGACATGGTGGGCCGAAGGGCCTGTTTCCACGCTGTATCTCTAAACTAAAACAAGAACTAAATCTTTCCATGATCTTAACGGGAATTGATAGCAAAGCTTTGTTTGTGTGCTATCCAGTCGAAGCATGTGTACAATCAAGCCACACACATGTGCAAAAAGAAATATACCAGAGTGCAGAATATAGGGTTACAGCGTTTAGCGTTGCAGTTACAGAGAGCGTTAGGGGTGGAGAAGGGAGGGTGGTGCGGGCATTGGTAAAGATCGGTGGTGGGTTGTCTGGGGAGGGTCAGGGATGAGTGGGAGGTGCTGGGGAAGACTGGAGTTAAGCATGCCATCTGTGTGGAGTTTGCACGTTCGGCCTGTGACAGCGTGGGTTTTCTACGGTTTCCCCCCCCCCCACACTCCACAGGCGTGCAGGTTTGTAGGTTCATTGGCCCCTGTTTCCACGCTGTGAATTTTGTTTAGTTTTAAAATAAAAGTCGACTAAAAGCTAAACTGGAGCACCCGGAGAAGACCACCCACGCGGTCACGGGGGAAAACATGCAAACTCCGCACAGACAGCGCCCGAGGCCAGGATTGAACCCAGGTCTGTGGAGGTGTGAGATTGAGACAATAAGTGCGAGAGGGGTGTCGCTGGGTTTTTGGCATTGATGTTGATTTATTATTATCATGCTTACAGTGATACAGTGAAGACTTTCACCTACACGCACCATTCCTGTCACTTGCCACAGGTATGCTGTGCAGGATTGTTACCTGTCGTAATCTACTGGCCTCTGATACTCAGCATCGACTCTGCTTGAAAACATTTTTCCCTTTTGACCTCAATAACACAGTGGCTGGGTCTAGACTGCTTATGCAAGTAATTGTTGAATCACCCATGGGCCAAAACACCACAACAGGTTTGGAATCATCCCTTGTGTCTATGTTGACTGATTATGTGTCAACACCAGTTTAGTTTAGTTTGGAGATACAGCACACATACAGGCCCTTCGGCCCACCGAGGCCATGCTGACCATCGATCGCCCGTTCTCACTAGTTCTATGTTATCCCACTTTCTCATCCACTCGCTACACACGGTGACATGGCAACACACTAGGGCGACATGGTGGTGCAGCGGTAGAGTTGCTGCCTCACAGCCCCAGAGTCCCGGGTTCGATCCTGACTACAGGTGTTATCTGTACAGAGATTGTACGTTCTCCCCGTGACCTGCGTGGGTTTTCTCCGGATGCTCCGGTTTCCTCCCACACTCCAAAGATGTGCAGGTTTGTAGGTTAATGGGCTTCGGCAAATTGTAATTTGTCCCTAGTGTGTGTAGGAGAGTGCTGGTTACTGGGTGAAGGCTGGTCGGCGCGGACTCGGTGGGCCGAAGGACCTGTGTCCACGCTGTATCTCTAAACCAAACTGTAAACTCAAAAACTAAACTAAACACTAAGGGGCGATTTACAGAAGCCCATAAACATACAAACCCGCACATCTTTCGGATGTGGGAGGAAACCAGAACACCCGGAGAAAACCCCACACAGTCACAGGGAAAACATGCAAACTCCACACTGACAACATCCAAGGTTAGGATTCAACCTGGGTCACTGGTGCTGTAAGGCAGCAGGTCTACGAACTGTGCCACTGTGCCACCTTTAGTTCTTATAAGAAATTATGTATTTGAGAGTCGTACAGTACAACAGGCCTTTCGGCCCACCAAGTCCATGTTGGCCTTTTCCCCCCATATACAGTGGCTTGCAAAAGTTTTCATACCCCTTGAACTTTTCCACATTTTGTCACGTTACAACCACAAACATAAATGTATTTTATTGGGATTTTATGTGATAGACCAACACAAAGTGGTGCATAATTGTGAAGTGGAAGGAAAATGATACATGGTTTTCAAATTTTTTTACAAATAAATAACTGAAAAGTGTGGCGTGCAAAAGTATTCAGCCCCCCTGAGTCAATACTTTGTAGAACCACCTTTCGCTGCAATTACAGCTACAAGTCTTTTGGGGTATGTCTCTACCAGCTTTGCACATCTAGAGACTGAAATTTTTGCCCATTCTTCTTTGCAAAATAGCTCAAGCTCAGTCAGATTGGATGGAGAGCGTCTGTGAACAGCAATTTTCAAGTCTTGCCAGAGATTCTCAATTGGATTTAGGTCTGGACTTTGACTGGGCCATTCTAACACATGAATATGCTTTGATCTAAACCATTCCATTGTAGCTCTGGCTGTATGTTTAGGGTTGTTGTCCTGCTGGAAGGTGAACCTCCATCCCAGTCTCAAGTCTTTTGCAGACTCTAACAGGTTTTCTTCCAAGATTGCCCTGTATTTGCTCCATCCATCTTCCCATCTTCCCATCAACTCTGACCAGCTTCCCTGTCCCTGCTGAAGAAAAGCATCCCCACAGCATGATGCTGCCACCACCATGTTTCACAGTGGGGATGGTGTGTTCAGGGTGATGTGCAGTGTAAGTTTTCCGCCACACATAGCGTTTTGCATTTAGGCCAAAAACTTCAATTTTGGTCTCATCTGACCAGAGCACCTTCCTCCACATGTTTGCTGTGTCCCCCACATGGCTTGTGGCAAACTGCAAACGGGACTTCTTATGGCTTTTTTTCAACAATGGCTTTCTTCTTGCCACTCTTCCATAAAGGCCCGATTTGTGGAGTGCACGACTAATAGTTGTCCTGTGGACAGATTCTCTCACCTGAGCTGTGGATCTCTGCAGCTCCTCCAGAGTTACCATGGGCCTCTTGGCTGCTTCTCTGATCAATGCTCTCCTTGCCCGGCCTGTCAGTTTAGGTGGACGGCCATGTCTTGGTAGGTTTGCAGTTGTGCCATACTCTTTCCATTTTCGGATGATGGATTGAACAGTGCTCCGTGAGATGTTCAAAGCTTGGGATATTTTTTTATAACCTAACCCTGCTTTAAACTTCTCCACAACTTTATCCCTGACCTGTCTGGTGTGTTCCTTGGGCTTCATGATGCTGTTTGTTCATTAATGTTCTCTAACAAACCTCTGAGGCCTTCTTCTTCTACTTCTTCTTCTTTGGAGTTTTACGGCAGCCGGCATCCACAATGTTGCATTGCTGCCACCTTCTGGCTTCACTCCACAGTCCTCATGTCTTTACATTATATCCTTTTTTATAAGGCCAGAGGCCCTCAAGAAATTAAACAACACCTTTACTCCTTTTCCTTCCCCTCCATACTCTAGAATGTTCTTTACTGATATTTCTGTCATTCCAATTTTCTTCATTTCACTGATCAAAACTATTCTTTCTGTTTCATATCTTCTACATGCAACTAGAGCATGCTGAACTGTTTCCGGCTGATGGCATTCCTCACACATCCCAGTAGGGTGTTTTCCCAACATTTTTAATGTGCTGTTCAGGTGAGTGTGTCCTATCCTCAATCTTGTTAATACTACCTGTTCTCTCCTGTTCCCCCCTCTTCTTGCTGTAATGCCCACTCTGTTTTGTAGCGAATAGAGGTGTCTCCCCTTTGTCTCCTGTTCCCAGTATTGTTGCCATTCCCGATTTATTTTCTTCCACACAATGTGTCTTCCTTCAGATTTGGATAATTCTAGGTTTACCTCTATGTTCTCTTTTTTAACGGCCTCTTTTGCTAATTTATCCACTTTTTCATTTCCTAGCACACCAATGTGTGCTGGGACCCACAACAAAGTCACGTCACTGCCCTTCCTTGTTACTTGGCTTAATAGTAGTAGAATTTCATACACTAGGTCAGGCCGCCTATGGGATGCACCAGACCCAATACTCTGGATTGCAGACAATGAGTCGCTACATATTAATACTTTGCATGGTTGCACCTGTCCTATCCACCGAACTGCCATCAAAATAGTGTACAGTTCCACTGTATATACTGTCAAATAATTATTTGTTCTTTTGCAAATCTCAACATTCATCCCTTGCACTACCACAGCTGCCCCTGTTGTTTCAGCTACTGGGTCCTTTGATCCATCTGTGAAAATTAAGAGGTGTTCCCTGTATCTATTATATATATGGTTATGGTATTCTGTTTTTAGGTCCGAATTTCTTTCCCTCCTTTTTGCCTCCCATATCTCCAGATCAACTTTTGGGATGTTTAGTAACCATATTGGGACAGATGGCCACAATACTGCAGGGCAGAACTCTTTGTCCTCTACTTCCATGTCCCTTGCCACACCTCCTCCAACCCAGCCGAAGCTTCCAGACTGAGCCACCCCTCTCTCCCAGCACTCCTGTACTACCTGTTTTGTTGGGTGGTTCTCTCCATGACCCTTAAGGCTTAGCCAGTAATTAGCCATTAGTTGTCTGCGGCGCAGTCTCAACGGCATCTCCCCAGTTTCCACCTGTAGTGCACATACAGGTGACGTCCGCACACCTCCTATACAGACTCTTAGAGCTTCCGCTTGGACTTTGTCCAACTCGGACAACACTGACTTAGATGCTGATCCATAAGCTATACTGCCATACTCTAGTCTGGATCTGATCAGTGATACATAGATATGTTTAAGAGATAATATATCTGCTCCCCACTCTAAACCTGCTAAGGATCTCATTACATTGATGGCTTTTTTGCATTTTCCAATTATTTTTGTAATGTGGACCCTCCATGTTAATCTGGAGTCAAAATGGACTCCCAGGAAACGGAAATCTTTTACTCTTTCCAAATTGTTGCTGTATAGTTTTAACTGGACATCCTCTTTAATTTTCTTCCTTGTGAAAACCATTGTCTTTGTCTTCTCTATAAAACCCCATTTCCCTCCCCACTCTTCCACCTGGGCTATCCCTTGCTGCATTTTTTCCACGATAAAATCTATATTCTTCCCCTTTCTCCATAGGCTGCCATCATCTGCAAAGAGCGATCGCCCCATCTCTGGTTGAATGTTTGCAAATATATCATTGATCATGATTGAGAATAGGATCGGGCTTATCGCACTTCCCTGGGGAGTTCCATTCTCGACTACACATTTACTAGAGATGTCTGACCCTATTTTAACTTGGATACTTCTACTGTTAAGAAAATCCATTATCCAGTTAAAAATATTTCCTCCTACTCCCATTAAATGCAGCTTTATTAGAAGACCTTCTCTCCACAACATATCATAAGCCTTCTCTACATCAAAAAATACGGTAACTACAGATTCTTTTTTAACTTGTGCTTTCCTTATATCATCTTCCAAGCACAGAACTGGATCATTAGTACCTCTCCCTTTTCTAAAGCCACTCTGATAATTAGCCACTATACCTTTTTCTTCCATTAGATGCATTAATCTTTCATTTACCATTCTTTCCATCAGTTTACACATGTGTGCTGTTAAAGCTATAGGTCTATAATTTACTGGATTACTTGCATCTTTCCCTGGTTTCCTAATAGGCACAATGATTGCTTCCTTCCACCTCTCCGGTATTCGCCCTTCTTCCCACACCTTGTTATATAGTGCAAGTATCTTTTGGAGTCCCTCCTCACTTAGATGCTTTATCATTATGTAACAAATATCATCCTTCCCTGGGGCTGAGTTCTTACACTTGGCCAGAGCTCTCTTTAGCTCCCCCAAATTAAATGGAATATTGTACTTGTCCTCTGTGATACCTTTCCTTTGTAAGGCCTCAACATTTTCCTCTCTTGTTCTTTCCCTACCTCTTCTTCCTTCATCTGATAAGTTGCGGGAGCTGTGAACCCTACTAAAAGTGTTAACCATTAGTTCTGCTTTGTCTTTATTTGAGACTACAGTTTGATCTCCATTTGTTAGGATAGGATAACTCCACTCCCTTTTATCACCTTCCATTTTTTAATCATCCCCCATATCTCCCCTACCTGTGTTGTGTTTCCAATTGAATCACAATACTTCCTCCAATATGCTCTTTTTGTTTGTCTTATAGTCCTCCTTACAATTGCCTGAGCCTGTTTGTAATTAATCATGTGTTGGTAGTTATGAGTTCTTTTTAATAATCTGAATGCTCTGTTTCTATTCACCACTGCCTCTTTACATTTATTGTCCCACCATGGCACAGCTTTCCTTTTTGATCTTCCTTTACTTTTAGGTATGGAAACTAATGCTGCTCTTTTGATACCTTCTGACAATTTATTCTCAAAGTTTTCTATATCTGTCTCTTCTTGTATCGGTTTTACATATCTATCACTTTCCTCCTTAAATTTCTCCCAATTAGCCTTTCCAAACACCCATCGTCCACTTCTGTTTTCTTTACTCATAGTTAAAGTAATATTTATTTTGCATAGCACAGGATGATGATCACTTCCTATGGTACCCTTTTCATATACTTCCCAGTTACATTTAGCAGCAATCCTATTAGAAACAAGTGTAAGGTCCAACACAGACTCCTTCCCTGTCCTAACATCTACCCTGGTCTTCTTTCCATCATTTAGACATACTAGATTACCATCATTTAATAATTCCTCAATTACCTGTCCATTATTATCTGACTTTCCACTGCCCCATAATGTATTATGTGCGTTAAAGTCCCCACACCAAATAACATTAGATTTGCTCTGGCCTTCTACTTCCTGTAACTTATTGACCTCTAATCGCTTACATGGATTATAGTAATTTATTACCACTATTTTCCTCCTCTCAGACCATACTTCTATTACCACATATTCCTGTTCCTGCCCAATTCCTAATACCTTGTATGGTATCCCTTTTTTAATGAAAGTGGCGCAACCCCCTCCTCCCCCATTTCCCCTATCACATCTCACTGCAACATAATCATACAGAACAAAATCTAAACTTGGTTTCAACCAGGTTTCCTGGATACATACGACATCTGTTTTTTCCTTCCTACTGTCTATGAATTGCTTAAAGTCTTGCCCATTGGCTAACAAGCTTCTTGCATTCCATTGTAGGATTAACATTAATATTATTAACTCACACATGTTGACTCTTGGCTCGCCTGGATACTGAGACCATCATGTATTTCCTCCCACTTCAATCCTGCCATGCCCAAGTGGTGGACTGCAGCCTTTACTATGATTTGGATCCTTTCTGTTTTGGATTTTACTTCTGCTGTCGCATTTATTACTCCTGCTATAAATATAACCAGGTTTTTCTTTTCTTTCCATATACTCTTTTCTTTTTCTTTTATTGTTTCCATTATGCCCATATCTTGCTCCCTCCTGATCCTTCTTTCATTCATCTGTTTTGTAGGGTCAGCCCTTTTTGCTGCCTCTGCATAGGAGACCTTTCCCTTCACTCTTATGTTTTGTACTTCAGCTTCACGTTTCATCACCTCACAGCCCCAGTAAGCCACACTATGCTCTTCTCCACAATTACAGCACTTTGGTTTGACCCCCTCTCCACACTGACCATATTCATGGTCCCCACTACACCTTGCGCATTTCCTCGCCCCCTTGCACATTTTAGCTATATGCCCAAATTTCTGACATTTGAAGCACCTCATTGGTTTGGGTATGTACTCTCTTACACTATATCGCATGAATCCAAAATGGACCACTTTTGGAAGGGATTCTGTCTTGAATTCAAGCAGGACTGACTCAGTTTCCTCTTTCTTTGCTCCTTTGGTCATTCTTTTGGCATTCATAATTAATTCACATCTCTTTCTGAGTTCCTGAACCAGTTCACTCATATTGACTTTGAGAGGGATTCCATAGATAACCCCTTTACACTCTGCCCTCCTCCGTTCTCCCACTCTCACTACTTTGATTATTTTGATTTTGTCAATCTTGTTAATTTTCATTGCCTTTTCAACTTGAGCCTCACTGTTGCACCCTATTAGCATGTTTCCATCTTCCAGCACTCTTGCATACTTTACTTCCCCAACCTGGGCTCTGATTATTTTTGTCAGCTTCATTGGCTCTATCTTCTTTACTCCTCCTTCTCCTTCAAACCTCACCACTACATTTAACGAAATTTCCTTTTCTGGTTCCTTGTCTTCACTTTCCGATCCACCAATATTGCTTTTCCTTCTTTTACGGCTGCTCTTCCTGGGGCTACCCCGTGTTCCCACGGTTTCGCACTCCTTCTCAACATTTCCTTCATTATCCTCTCCTCCACTGGCCTCCATACCACTAGACCCACTCTCTCCTGTCATTTTGTAACAGCAGGGAATATTGCCAGAGCACCGTTTACTGGACCTATACAGGCCGTCGGCAAAATCGTGCCCTGTTCTGCCGATCCCAGGAACAAGTTCGAAATGAAGCGGCAAGGAAGGTTGCCGGAACCATCCCCTCGGAGCACCTCTGAGGCCTTCACAGAACAGCTGTATTTATACTGAGATTAGATTACACACAAGTGGACTCTATTTACTAATTAGGTGACTTCTGAAGGCAATTGGTTGCACTGGATTTTATTTAGGGGTATCAGAATAAAGGGGGGCTGAATACCTTTGCACGCCACACTTTTCAGTTTTTTATTTGTAAAAAAATTTGAAAACCATGTATCATTTTCCTTCCACTTCACAATTATGCGCCACTTTGTGTTGGTCTATCACATAAAATCCCAATAAAATACATTTACGTTTGTGGTTGTAACGTGACAAAATGTGGAAAAATTCAAGGGGTATGAATACTTTTGCAAGCCACTGTACATTAATCTCATAGATAGACACAAAGTGGAATCTTCAAATCTTGATCAGATTCCGCAGTGGAGCAGACAAAATGTGCAGGAAGGAACTGCAGATGCTGGTTTACACCAGAGATAGACACAGAGTGCTGGAGTAACTCAGCGAGTCAGGCAGCATCTCTGGAGAGAAAGGATGGGCGACGTTTCAGTTTGGGACCTTCTTCAGACTGCAACACATTTCTACACGTTTTGTCTGCGAAATCTCCTCGAGGTATGTCTACTTTGAAGACCTCTTCAGTCTGAAGAAGGGTCCCAACCTGAAACATCACCTATCCATGTTCTCCAAAGATGCTGCCTGACCCGCTGAGTTACTCCAGCACTTTGGGTCCATGTTCGGTGCATACTAGCATTGGCAGTTCCTGCCTACACTAATCTCAATTACATCCTCAGCTCCATTCCCTGTAATGCCTTGTCTGTTTGTGTCTGTCTAAATGTCTCTTGTACATGCTGAGCATCTGATTCACCTCGTCCCCAGGTATGTAGGATAGCCACACCATCTGTGTGATCAATATCCCTCTTCCACTTTCAATCCCTTTACTCTCATTTTAAAGCTGTGCCCTCTGGTTACTGATACCCCTACCAGGGGGAAAGGTTCTGGCTGTCTACCCTGTCAATGCCTCTCATAACTGGGAGGAGTGTAGGGGCCAGAGGCGGATACGGAGACGGGAGAGGTGTGGGGCTCGTACAGCCCTCCCTGTCTTTGTAACCCTCTCCCTCCCCTACACCCCTCCCTGTCTCTGTAACCCCCCTCCCTCCCCTACACCCCTCGTTACCCCTGGTGTAGTTCCTGTTCTCTCACAGTCGAGCTGTCAGGGCTGGGCTGTCCACCCACCACAGCCCGTCCACACAGTGTGTTACGCACACAGGCACGGTGTCTTTGCTGCTGAAACTCTGAGCCGACGAGGCCTGTGGTTAAAGGTGTCTCAATCACACCCTTGGCTTGGTGGAGTCCGTATCTCAGCCCCCGTCTGAACCCACACCTAGCATCTACATCACACCTTCCATTCAGAAAACTATTCCAAAGTGCACAGACATTTCAACAAAAAGTGGGAGACCCTCGGACTATCTTTAATCGGACTTCACTGGACTTTATCTTGCACTAAACATTATTGCCTTAACCTGCATCTGTACCTCCCCTCCATTGACTCCATCTACACCTCACGCTGCCTCGGCAAGGCCAGCAGCATCATCAAAGGCCAATCTCACCCCGTTCACTCCCTCTTCTCCCCTCTCCCATCAGGTACAGAAGTGTGAAAACGCACACCTCCAGATTCAGGGACAGTTTCTTCCCAGCTGTTATCAGGCAACTGAACCATCCTATCACCAACTAGAGAGCAGCCCTGACCTCCCATCTACCTCATTGGAGACCCTCGGACTATCTTTGATCGGACTTTACTGGACTTTACCTTGCAATAAATTCCCTTAATCCTGTATCTGTACACTGTGAACGGCTTGATTTTAATCATGTATAGTCTTTCCGGTGACTGGATAGTACGCAACAAAAAAGCTGAATGAATGAACTGAACTAAACTCCAGAGATGCTGCCTGACCCGCTGAGTTACTCCAGCACCCAGTGCCCATGTTCTCCAGAGATGCTGCCTGACATAGAAACATAGAAAATAGGTGCAGGAGGAGGCCATTCGGCCCTTCAAGCCAGCACCGCTATTCATTGTGATCATGGCTGATTGTCCCCAATCAATAACCTGTGCCTGCCTTCTTCCCGTATCCCTTGATTCCACTAGCCCCTAGAGCTCTATCTAACTCTCTCTTAAATCCATCCAGTGATTTGGCCTCCACTGCCCTCTGTGGCAGGGAAAGATGCTGCCTGCCCGCTGAGTTACTCCAGCACTCTGCGTCCACGTTCTCCACAGATGCTGCCTGCCCACTGAGTTACTCCAGCACTTTGTGTCCTTTTGTGTAAACCAACATCTGCAGTTCCTTGTTTCTACTTATTAACTCTGGGGCGGCATAGTGGTAGAGTTGCTTCCTTCTAGCACTGGAGACCCGGGTTCAATCCCGACTACGGGTGCTGTCTGTGTGGAGTTTGTACGTTCTCCCTGTGACCACGTGGGTTTTCACCGGGTGCTCCAATTTTGTGGTGTGGCGGCGCCTATCGGCAGCGGCTCGACTACAGTTGTCTGTCTTTTTTAAATTTTTGTCTCGTATGTCTTGACTCTAGTTTTTATTATTTTTTCTTTAGCTGTGTATATGTGGGGGATGGGGGGGCGTGGGGGAAACCGTTAGTCTCTTCCCTATTCGGGGACCCGACTTTTTCCCTGTCGGGTCTCCGGTGTCGTTGGGCCTAATGTCGTGGAGCCGGCGGCGGCCTCCAACCGGAACCAGCCTGAGGGCTCCCATCGCGGAACCTGCGGAACTGACATTGCGGAGCTGGCCGACTTCGGAGCGGGGAGAGCTGTGGTGGCGCGCGGCACCGACCTGACTTCGGAGCTTCGGAGGCTCCGGCCGCAGGCCTGGTGGAATGTAACATCGGGAGCTCCAGGTCCCCGGTGGGAGAACGCTTTTCCGAGGTCCCGCAAAGGCAACTTCTCCCGCTGCAATCGCGGGGTTTAAATGACTCGGAGTGGGGCCTAACATCGCCCGGCGCGGCTTAACGGCCGCAGGACTTACCATCGCCCGCCGGGGGCTTAACATTGGAGCCCCAGTCGCCTCGATGCTGCAGTTGGACTGCTGGGCCGCGGAAGAAGAACAAAGGGAAGAGATAAGACTTTTGCCTTCCATCACAGTGAGGAGGTGTTGGAGATTCACTGTGATGGATGTTTGTGTAAACTGTGTTAAGTGTGGGTCTTGGGTTTTTTTGTAATGTAAGACTGTAGAAAATACAATTTCATTCAAACCAAGTTGTTTGAATGATAATGAAAGGCATTCTATTCTATTCTATTCTCCCACACTTCAAAGATGTGTGGGTTTGTAGGTTAATTGGCTTCTGTAAATTGTAAATTGTCCCTAGTATGAAGGATAGTGCTAGTGGACGGGGTCTTGACTGGTCGGGGCAGAATCAATGGCCGAAGGACCTGTTTCTGTGCTGTATCACTTCTAAATCTAAATCTCAAATGGCTCATTGGCACCACCTGCTGGTACATCAAGACATGAGGAATTGGGAGTTGGGGATAAAGTCTTTGCAGGAAGCAGGGTGGGAAGAAGTGTAGTCAAGGCAGCTGTGGGAATCAGTAGGTTTATATTAGATATCAGTCGATAGTCGATCTTCTGTGGTGGAGACGGGGAGATCAAGAAAGGGGAAGGAGGTGTCGGAGCTGGTCCGAGTGAATTTGAGCGCAGGATGGAAATTGGTGGTGAAGTTGATGAAGTCCATGAGTTCTAGCACCAATGCAGTCGTCAATGGAGTTGGGACAGTTTGCGGTCTCAGTGTGTCTACGGCAGCTCGGTTATGGCCGGCACCAGGAACCACAGAGGTTGTGCGTTGAAACCTCACCACACTGTAATCATTTGTGTCATGGTATAGTTTTAGTTTTAATTTTAGTTTTAATTTTAGTTTAGTTTAGTGACACAACATGGGAACAGATCATCCGGCCCGCCGAGTCCACACCGACCATCGATCACCCGTATAACACACCCCACCTCTACAATAGTCATCATGGGTTAGTGGCGGCACCTAACGGCAGCGGCTCGACTACAGTCGTCTGTTTTTTTTTATTTTTGTCTTGTTAAATGTATGTCTTGAGTTAGTTTTATTAATTTTTTTAGCTGTGTATATGTGGGGGGTGGTGGGGGGGCTGTGGGGGAAACCGTTTTAAATCTCTTCCCTGTGCGGGGACCCGACTATTCCCTGTCGGATCTCGGATGTCGTTGGGCCTAACATCGTGGAGCTGGCGGCGACCTCCGGCCGGGACTATCCTGAGGGCTCCAGTTGCAGAGCCTGCGGAACTGACATCGCGGAGCTGGCCAACTTCGGAGCGGGAAGAGCTGTGGTGGCGTGCGGCTGCGACCCGACTTTTGGAGTTCGGAGGCACCGGCCGCAGACCCGGTGGACAGGAACATCGGGAGCTCGCAGGTCCCTGGTGGGAGACCGCTTTTCCGAGCTCCGCAACGGCGACTTCTCCCGCTGGAATCGCGGGTTTAAGGACATGGAGCCGGGGCCTAACATCGCCCGGCGTGGCTTAAACGGCCTCAGGACTTACCATCGCCCGCCGGGGGCTTTAACATCGGAGCCCCAGTTCGACTCGACACTGCAGTTGGACTGCTGGACCACGGGAGAAGGAACAAAGGGAAGAGATAAAGACTTTGCCTTCCATCACAGTGAGGAGATGTTGGAGACTCACTGTGATGGATGTTTATGTAAACTGTGTTAAGTGTGGGTCTTGGATTGTTTTGTAATGTAAAAAACTGTAGAAATGATATTTCGTTCAAACCTAGGTTTGTATGACAATAAATTGCATTCTATTCTATTCTATGCCCCCTCCTCTCTCTGAACACCCACCATCCCCTCACCAGCCCTCGCCTTGGCCTTTGTCCACACCCCAGCCCTCCTCTGACCCCAACCCCCACCCTTGTCATGTCTTCACCATCCCCCCTGACCTCCCCGTTTCCGATACGGAACGGTCTGTCCTCAACAGAGGCCCCACCTTCGTTCCCCTCCGCCCCACTTCAACGAGTTCTGGGTCCGCCACGACGTAGAGCTTTTCTTCCGTCGCCTCTACCTCTGTTGGATGGATTCCTCACCACCCAGTGATGACACCTTCTCCTGTCTCCACTGGTCCCCCTCCTCTTCGACTCCCCAGAACGGCCTTCTACCTCCTCAAGACCTCTTTATTTCTGCCGGCGTGACATCAACTGCCTCAACGTTTCCACTCCCCTTACCTACTCCAACCTCACCCCCTCTAAATGTACAGCCCTCCGCTCACTCTGCAGCAACCCTGACATTATAATCAATCCCGCCGACAAGGGAGGTGCCGTGGTAGTCTAGCGCGCTGACCTCTACCGGGCTGAGGCCAGGCGACAACTCTCAGACACCTCCTCCCAGTTATCCTTAGACCATGATCCCACAGACAAGCACCAGGCCTTGATCTCAAACACCATTACTGATTTCATCACTTCTGGCTGTCTGCCTTCCACAGCTTCCAACCTTATCGTTCCCCAGCCCCACACAGCCCGTTTTTACCTTCTCCCCAAAATCCACAAATACAACTGCCCTGGCAGACCCATTGTTTCTGCCTGCTCCTGTCCCACGGAAATGATTTCCACGTACATCGACCTCCATCCTATCCCCCCCGGTCCAATCTCTCCCGACCTATGTCCAAGATACCTCACATGCCCTTCGTCTCTTTAATGACTTTCGCTTTCCAATCCCCCACTCCCTCATCTTTACTATGGATGTTCAGTCACTCTACACCTCCATCACCACCAGGAAGGCCTTAAAGCCCCCCGCTTATTCCTCGAACGCAGAACCATCCAATTTCCCTCTACTAACACTTTACTCCGCCTAGCGGAGCTTATCCTCACCCAAAGTAGCTTCTCATCCGACTCCTCAAACTTCCTCCAAGTCCAAGGCGTAGCTATGGACACCTGTATAGGCCCCAGCTATGCCTGCCTCTTTGTAGGGTACATTGAACAATCCCTGTTCCAGGCGTACACTGGCCCTATCCCCAAACTCTATCTCTGCTACATTGATGACTGCATTGGTGCTACCTCCTGCACCCATGCAGAACTCATGGACTTCATCAACTTCACCACCAATTTTCATCCTGCACTCAAATTTACTTGGACATCACCGACACCTCCTTCCCCTTTCTTGATCTCACTGTCTCCATCACAAGAAATAGACTATTGACTGACGTCTATTACAAACCCACTGACTCCCACAACTATCTTGACTACACTTCTTCCCACCCTGCTTCCTGCAAAGACTCAGTCTGCAGAAGGGTCTCGACCCAAAACGTCACCCATTCCTTCTCTCCAGAGATGCTGCCTGTCCCGCTGAGTTACTCCAGCATTTTGTGTCTTGCTGCTCCCAATTCCTCCGTCTACGCCGCATCTGTACCCAAGATGAGGTGTTCCATACCAGGACATCTGAGTTGTACTCATTCTTTAGGGAACGTGGGTTCCCCTCTCCCATCATAGATGAGGCCCTCACTTGTGTCTCCTCGGTACCCCGCAGCTCCGCCCTTGCATCCCCTCCCCCTAGTCGCACCAGAGACAGAGTCCCCCTCGTCCTCACCTTCCACCCCATCAGCTGTCGCGTACAACACATAATCCTCTGAAATTCCCGCCACCTCCAACGGGATCCCACCACTAGCCGCATCCTCCCCATCTCCACCCCTTCCTGCTCTCCCCAGGTACCTTCCCCTGCAACCGCAGGAGATGCAACACCTGTCCCTATACCTCCTCCCTCGACTCTGTCCAGGGACCCCGACAGTCCTTTCAGGTTAGGCAGAGGTTCACTTGCACCTCCTCCAACCTCATCTACTGTATCCGTTGTTCAAGATGTGGACTCTTATACATCGGCGAGACCAAACGCAGACTGGGCGATCGTTTCGCTGAACACCTTCGCTCAGCCCGCCTGAACCAACCTGATCTCCCGGTTGCTAAACACTTTAATTCTCCTTCCCGTTCCTACACAGACCTCTCTGTCCTCGGTCTCCTCCATTGTCAGAGTGAGGTTAAACGCAAATTGGAGGAACAGCATTTCGCTTGGGCAGCTTACAGCCCAGTGGTATGAATATTGATTTCTCTCACTTCAGGTAATAATAATAATAATAATGGATGGGATTTATATAGCGCCTTTCTAATACTCAAGGCGCTTTACATCGCATTATTCATTCACTCCTCAGTCACACTCGGTGGTGGTAAGCTACTTCTGTAGCCACAGCTGCCCTGAGGCAGACTGACGGAAGCGTTGCTGCCAATCTGCGCCTACGGCCCCTCCGACCACCACCAGTCACTCACACACATTCACACACATTCACACACAGGCAAAGGTGGGTGAAGTGTCTTGCCCAAGGACACAACGACAGTATGCACTCCAAGCGGGATTCGAACCGGCTACCTTCCGGTTGCCAGCCGAACACTTAGCCCATTGTGCCATCTGTCGTCCCAATGGGTAGCCCCGGCATTCCCTCTCTCTCTATCCCACCCCCACCCGTCGCTCTAGCTTCTCATTTTCACCCAACAAACAGCTAACAATGGCCGGTTTCCTTTATCATCGTTAATTTTTTGCATATCTTTCATTCATTGCTCTTTATCTCTCCACATCACCATCTATATCTCTCGTTTTCCTTATCCCTAACCGGTCTGAAGAAGGGTCTCGACCCAAAACGTCACCCATTCCTTCTCTCCAGAGATGCTGCTTGTCCGGCTGGGTTACTCCAGCTTTTGGTGTCTATCTTCGGTTTAAACCAGCATCTGCAGTTCCTTCCTACACACTAGTTCTATGTTATCCCACTTCCTCATCCACTCCATACACATTATGGGCAATTTACAGATGCCAAATAACTTACAAACCTGCACGTCTTTGGTGTGTGGCATGAAACCGAAGCACTCGGTGGAAACCTATGCAGTGAGAAGGAGAAGGTGAAAACTCTGCACAGACAGCACCCGTGGTTGGGATCGAACCCGGGTTTATGGCTCTATCGGGCAGCAGCTCTGTCAGCTATGTCACCGTGTCGCCCACTTCTGATTGAAAACAATTTGTGAGACAATGATCAGGAGAGTAAATGGATCTTCATTAAACTTCATCTTCAAATGGGTCTACATCGGTGAGACCAAGCGCAGGCTTGGCGATCGCTTTGCCCAACACCTCCGCTCAGTTTGCAATAACCAACCTGATATCCCCGTGGCTCAGCACTTCAATTCCCCCTCGCATTCTGTATCCGACCTTTCTGTCCTGGGCCTCCTCCATGGCCAGAGTGAGTCCCGCCATAAATTGGAGGAGCAGCACCTCATATTTCGCTTGGGTAGTTTACACCCCAGCGGTATGAACATTGACTTCTCCAATTTCAGGTAGTCCTTGCTTTCTCCCTCCTTCCCCTCCCCTTCCCAGCTCTCCCACAGCCTACTGTCTCCGCCTCTTCCTTTCTTCTTCCCGCCCCAGCCCACCCCCACATCAGTCTGAAGAAGGGTCTCCACCCGAAAAGTCACCTATTCCTTCGCTCCATAGATACTGCCTCACCCGCTGAGTTTCTCCAGCATTTATGTCTACCTTCATTAAAGGCTCTGTTAGTTCAGCAGGTCCTTTATAAATGCTACTAGAGCACCTTTGTGGGAAGGGGTTACTTAGAAGATTGAGGAGATTCAGTATTGCACTGAATACTCTCTCAAACATCCCCAGGTGCACAATAGAGAACACACTGGTTGCATCACAGCCTTGTTCAGTACCATCTGACCACCCCACCATTGAAGGGATCTACAGGAGGCGCTGCCTCAGAAAGGCAGCCAGCATCATCAGAGACCCACACCACCCTGGCCACGCTCTCATCTCGCTGCTACCACCGGGAAGAAGGTACAGGAGCCTGAAAACCGTGACCTCCAGGTTCCAGAACAGCTTCTTCCCAACAACCATCAGCAACTGTGATCTTCTATGGCCTGTGTGTCGGGTTGCTCCACACATTGTTTTGGCACTGTTAGTGTTACCTAGCGTTAATTTATTGTGTTAGCATGGATTTACGAAGGGGAAATCATGCTTGACTGATCTTCTGGATTTTTTTGAGGATGTAACTAGGAAAATGGACAAGGGAGAGCAAGTGGATGTAGTGTGCCTGGACATTCAGAAAGCATTTGATAAGGTCCCACATAATAATAATAATACATTTTATTTGTATAGCGCTTTTCAAGGACTCAAAGTCGCTTTACATGGTGAGTCAAGAACAAAACAAAATAGAGCAGTAAGACAGAGATGCAAAGGGGAGGGGGACATGGGACTAAGGGTATGCAGAGGTGAAGAGATGGGTCTTGAGGCGGGACTGGAAGATGGTGAGGGACTCAGAAGTTTGGATCAATTGTGGGAGGGAGTTCCAGAGCCTGGGAGCTGCCCTGGAGAAGGCTCTGTCTCCAAAAGTGCAGAGGTTGGATTTCAGAATGGAGAGGAGACTGGCTGAAATGGATCTGAGGGACCGTGAGGGTTGGTAGGGGGAGAGGAGGTCAGTGAGATAAGGGGGGGCCAAGTGGTTGAGGGCTTTGTAGGTGAGGACCAGGAATTTGTAGATGATCCGGTGGGAAATGGGAAGCCAGTGAAGTTCTTTGAGGACTGGGGTGATGTGGTGCCAGGATTTGGTGTGGGTAATGAGTCGGGCGGCTGCATTCTGGACCAGTTGGAGTCGGTTGATGTTGCTGGAATTGATGCCAAAGAGAAGAGAATTACAGTAGTCCAGTCGGGAGGAGATGAAGGCATCGATGAGTCTTTCAGCAGCGGGAGGTGTGAGAGAGGGTCTGATTTTGGCAATGTTGCGGTGAAAAAATGATGTTTTGACAACATGGCGGATGTGAGGCTCAAGGGAGAGGGTTGAGTCAAAGATCACGCCAAGGTTGCGGGCCTGAGGAGGGGGAGACAGTGGTGCCGTCAATAGTGAGAGTGGGGTTGTTAATTTTGGTAAGTGTTGATTTGGAGCCAATGAGGAGAAATTCTGTTTTGTTACTGTTTAATTTAAGGAAGTTGAGTTGCATCCAAGATTTGATGGCTGACAGGCAGGAGTTGATATGGGACTTGGTGCTGAGATAGATCTGGGTGTCATCAGCATAGCAATGGAAGTCCAGTTTGAAGTGACGGAGTATATGACCAAGAAAGAGGATGTAGATGATGAAGAGGAGGGGACCGAGAACAGAGCCTTGGGGAACGCCTTGAGTGACAGTGGCTGTAGCAGAGGTGTGGTTATGGAGAGAGATGAAGTGGGATCGGTTGGAAAGGTAGGAACGGAGCCAGCTGAGTGCAGAACCTTCAATGCCGAGGTCTTTGAGTCTGGTAAGTTATGGTTCACGGTATCGAAGGCTGCGCTCAGGTCGAGGAGGATGAGGATGTTGAGGGAACCAGTGTCAGCAGAGGTGAGGAGGTCGTTGAGGACTTTGAGGAGAGCAGTTTCTGTGCTATGGAGGGGGCGAAATCCAGATTGGAGGGGTTCAAGTAGGTTATACGCAAGGAGGTGGGAATGAAGTTGTGACGCGACGATACGCTCCAGGGTTTTTGAAAGAAAGGGGAGGTTTGAGATTGGGTGGTAGTTAATGAGAGAGGAGGGATCAAGACCAGGTTTCTTTAAGATTGGTGTGACAGCAGCAGTTTTGAAAGCAGAGGGGACAATTCCTTGGGACAATGAGGAGTTGAAGAGATTAATGAGGTTGGGGCAGAGAACGGGGAGGCAGGACTTCAGCAGGGGAGTGGGGAGAGGGTCGAGGGAGCAGGTAGTGGGTTTGGAAGAGCTAATGAGTTTGGAGATTTCAGTAAGGGTGACCAGGTCAAACTGGGAGAGGAAGCAGTGTGGAGGAGGGGTAAGGAGGTCAGTGGAGATGTTGAAAGGAGGGGCCTTGGTAGGTGGTGGAGTAGATGCTGGGGAGTCGGGTACAGGGGATAAAGATTGATAGATGGAGATTAGTGACATAGGCTTAGGACCTAGGAGATTAGTGGTCAAAATGAGGGCGCATGGTATTGGGGGTAGAGTGCTGACGTGGACAGGGAAGTGGTTGGCAGGCAGGAACAAAGTGTAGGGATTAATGGATCCCTTTCAGAATGGCAGGCAGTGACTAGTGGGGTACCGCAAGGCTTGGTGCTGGGACCGCAGCTATTTACAATATACATTCATGATTTAGATGAAGGGATTAAAAGTAACATAAGCAATTTTGCAGATGACACAAAGCTGGGTGGCAGTGTGAACTGTGAGGAGGATGCTATGAATTGAATTGAAATAATTTAATTGCCACACAACCAAGGTCGGTGGTATTTGGGTTGCCAGCAGCGGTACAATAATAAAGAACACAACCACAATAAAAATTTTACACAAACATCCACCACAGCATTCATCACTGTGGTGGAAGGCACAGAGCTTGGCCAGTCCTCCTCCATTTTCCCCCGTGGTCGGGACCACCACCCTCCACAGCCGTTGCTGCGGGCGTCCAGATGGTAAGGGGCAAAGTCAAAGTCAAGGTGAGTCCAGGATCGGCTCTTCCCAACCAGAGACCGCGGCTTCAGGCTGGTGTAGGCCGCAGGCCGGCGGACAAAGTTTTAAAGTACCTGCCGTGCCGCAGCCGGAAGCACCGCAGTCTGCAGGGCCGGCGGTCGAAGCTCCCCTCCAGGGGAGATGATAAGTCCATGCCGCACCCGCGGTAGAAGATGGCCGCGGGCCGGCAGTGAAAGCTTCTTCTTCCCCCGGGTCCTCCACGTGAGATCCCGGGCTGTAGACGCCGCACCAGCTGGAGTTCTGCAGACCGCGGCTTCAGGCTGCCGGCTGCCGCGGGCCAGCGTAACGGAGCGCTCCCCTCCAGCGAGGTCTCACCTGCTCCACGCCGAGAGTCCACGCTGCGCCCGCCGCTGAAGCTCCGGGCGCGTCTCCGGGAAAGTCCGCGCCGATCCTTGCTGTTAGGCCACGGGGGAGGCGACCTGAAAAAGTCGCCTCTCCATGGAAGAGGCGGCCGAAACGGTTTCCCCCTTACCCCCCCCACACCACCCCCCACACATAACACACAAAGAAACATTAAAAACAAACTTTTAAACATACTAAAAAAATACGGACACGCTGCCGACAGGCTGCTGCCAGTGCAGCGCCCCCTACTGATATGAGGATGCAGGGTGACTTGGACAGGTTGGGTGAGTGGGCAGATGCAGTTCAATGTGGATAAATGTGAGGTTATCCACTTTGGTAGCAAAAACAGGAAGGCAGATTATTATCTAAATGGTGTAAAGTTGGAAAACGGGGAAGTACAACGGGATCTGGGGATCCTTGTTCATTAGGCACTGAAAGTAAGCATGCAGGTACAGCAGGCAGTGAAGAAAGCGAATGGCATGTTGGCCTTCATAAGAAGAGGAGTTGAGTATAGGAGCAAAGAGGTCCTTCTGCAGTTGTACAGGGCCCTAGTGAGACCACAGCTGGAGTATTGTGTGCAATTTTGGTCTCCAAATTTGAGGAAGGACATTCTTGCTACTGAAGGAGTGCAGCATATGTTCACAAGGTTAATTTCCGGGATGGCGGGACTGTCATATGTTGATAAAATGGAGTGGCTGGGCTTGTATACTCTGGAATTTAGGATGAGAGGGGATCTTATTGAAACATATAAGATTATTAAGGGTTTGGACACGCTGGAGGCAGAAAACATGTTCCCAATGTTGGGGGAGTCCAGAACCAGGGGCTACAGTTTAAGAATAAGGGAGTAAGCCATTTAGAACGGAGATGAGGAAAAACTTTTGCACACAGAGAGTTGTGAGTCTGTGGAATTCTCTGCCTCAGAGGGTTTTCTGGATGCTTTCAAGAGAGTTAGATAGCGCGCTTAAAGGTGGCGGAGTCAAGGGATATGGGGAGAAGACAGGAACGGTGTACTGATTGTGGATGATCAGCCAAGATCACATTGAATGGCTCGAAGGGCCAAATGGCCTACTCCTGCAGCTATTGTCTATTGTCTGTTGTATTGTCTATTGTTATTGGTTAATATACAGTATATAATCTGTTGTGTTATTCTGTTATGCTGCAGAAAGTAAGAATATCATTGGTACACAAAATTGCTGGGGAAACTCAGCGGGTGCAGCAGCATCTATGGAGCGAAGGAAATAGGCGACGTTTCGGGCCGAAATCATTGTTCAGTTGTCAGTACAAATGACAATGAAATTCTCTTGACTCTTATTTCTGTTTTTCACAGTTTGAGAATATTACTTCACAACCAACAACTTGCGCTCCTGGAAGGTGTCGCTGCTTCAGAATTCTTCCTCAAAGGCTGGTGGAAGCAGGATCTCTGAGGATACTAGAAATAGGTAGAATCTTGATAAACTTTCAAGTCAAAAAGTTTGATGAGAGCAGAGCCGTAGACGTTGTATATACGGATTTCATCAAGGCATTCGACAAGGTTCCGCATGGTAGGCTGCTCTGGAAGCATAGATCCCATGGGATTCAAGGAGAGAAAGCTGAATGGATAGAATATTGGTTTGGTGGAAGGAAGCAGATGGTGATGGTGGAAGGTTGCTAATCGGACTGGAAGCCTGTGACTAGTGGTGTGCCTTAGGGTTCGGTGCTGGGCCCATTGCTGTTGTCATCTACAACAATAATTTTGATGAGAACATGCATGGCAAGATTAGAAAGTTTGCAGATGATACAAAAGTGGGTGGTATTGTAGATAGAGAAGGTTGTCAAAAGTGGCAGCAGGATCTTGATCGGTTGGCCAGGTGGGCTGAGGAATGGTTGATGGAATTTAATACAGAGAAATGTGAGGTGTTGCATTTTGGGAAGTCTAACATGGGCAGGACCTACACAGTGAATGGCAGGGCTCTGGGGAGTGCAGTAGAGCAGAGGGATCTAGGAGAGCTGCTTGAAACTGCCCCTCATGATTTTGGACACGTCAGTTAGGACACCCCCGCAGCCTCCTGCATACCAAAGGAAAAGAGTGTTCGGTTTTGGACACCATGCTATTGGAAGGACATCATTAAGCTGGAGAAGGTGCAGAGAAGATTTACGAGGATGTTGCCAAGACTCGAGGGTCTGAGCTATAGGGCGAAGTTGGGCAGGCTGGGACTCCTTGGAACTCAGGAGGCTGAGGGATAATCTTATAGAGGTGTACAAAACCATGAGGGGAATAGACATCGTGAATGCACAGAGTCTTTTACCTAGAGTAGGGGAATCTAGAACAAGAGGACATAGGTTTAAGGTGAGGGTGGCAAGACATAATAGGAACCCGAGGGACAACCTTTTCACACAGGGTGGTGGGTATATGGAACAAGCTGCCAGATGAGGTAGTTGAGATAGTACAATAACAACATTTAAAATAATTTTGGACAGATACGTGGAGAGGAAAGGTTTAGAGGGATATGAGCCAAACGTGGGCAAACGGTACTAGCTTGGTCAGCATGGACAATTTAGGCCGAAGGGCCTGTTGCCCTGCACTTTTGACTCTGTCAATTACATAAAAAATGGAAGAAAACAAAGTTGCAATTCTAGAAAGTTTTATTGACATTATGTTCAAAGTACAGTGAAGGTCTTCAAATAATAAACGTGGTCAATAATCACCTTCGGCCATTACATGACATTGTAGATAATGGAATGAGAGAAGACATGGGGGTTAGAAGTTGCCTGAGCTGCTCTAAGCAGAACAAATCAGTCAACTGACCACTTGGAACCTCTTCAATGATCAGCAAGGCCGGGGATTTGTTGTAGTATAGTTTGCTTTGTTATAATAGTTCCCTGCACCGGGATACCAGAGGAGATGCCCGTGACGTGGAGAATTTCCTTGTTTAATTACCAGTGAAGATGACAACATAAAAGTTGCGTTTACCATTATGTAACGGGCAAAATACAAGTGCCTCCATACAAGGAGGTGGTCAGGGATGAATGGGATTATTTTATGGTTCCTTAGTTGGTCTGCGTATCAGGCTGTACCTGTACATTGGGTGGAATCTGTGGGAATACAACTTCCTAATGCCTGAGGTATAGACTGATTCAGAAGGAACCTCCCTTTTCCGAAATTGCCTCTTCACTAGCTCCGTAGCAGGATTAGAGCTTCCCTCTTGTAGATTGCTCTGCGCACCTAACGCATTGTTATTCATTCCATTGCCATTTCCACTCAGGCCTTGCCCATCGCTGTTTGACCCTTGGTCATTCCCACCCTGGCTGTAGCTGCTGGAGTTTGACCCTTGGCCACTATCCCCTTTGACATTGCTGTTTGACCCCTGAATATTTCCAAGCTGATCATATCCATTGTTGTTGGATCCTTGACCATTTCCATGTTGCCCATACCCATTGGAGTTAGACCACTGGCCATTACCACCTTGACCATACCCTTTAGAGTTTGACCCTTGCCCAGTCCCCCCTTGGCTATACCCATTGGAGTATGATCCTTGACCACTTCCTCCTTGGCTATACCCATTGCCATTTGACTCTTGGCCATTGGCACCCTGACCAAACCCATTGGAGTAAGACCCTTGACCATCAGTTTCTTGGCCATACCCATTGTTATTCGACCCTTGGCCATTGCCTTCTTGGCCAAACCCATTGGAGTATGACCCTTGATTATTACCGGCTTGGCCATACCCATTGGTGTTTGTCCCTTGGCCATTCCACCCTTGGCCATTAAATCCATTGGAGTACGACCCTTGGTTATTACCTCCTTGGCCAAACCCATGGGAGTACGACCCTTGGCCATTGCCTTCTTGGCCATACCCATTTGAGTATGACCCTTGGTTTTTACCTCCTTGGCCAAACCCATTGTTGTTTGTCCCTTGGCCATTCCACCCTTGGCCATTAAATCCATTGGAGTACGACCCTTGGCCCTTAGATTCTTGGCCATACCCATTGCTGTTTGATCCTTGGTTATTACCTCCTTGGCCAAACCCATTGTTGTTTGACCCTTGGCCATTCCACCCTTGGCCAAACCCATTGTTGTTTGACCCTTGGCCATTCCACCCTTGGCCAAACCCATTGCTGTTTGACCCTTGGTTATTACCTCCCTGGCCAAACCCATTGTTGTTTGACCCTTGGCCATTCCACCCTTGGCCATATCCATAGGAATTTGACTCTTGACCATTGGCATCTTGGCCAAACCCATTGGAGTTTGAACCTTGCCCAGTCCCTCCTTGGCCAAATGAATTGCTGTTTGATCCTTGACCATTTGAGCCTTGACCATTAGTATTTGAGTCTTCAATGTCCTCATCTTCTTCATTATCATTGTTGATTTCTCCCTCATTATCCTCATCTTGATCCTCATCATAACCATTGGCACTTGACCCTTGGCCATTGCCATTCTGGCTGTTCCCATTGCTATTTAACCCTTGGCCATTGCCATTCTGGCTGTTCCCATTGCTATTTAACCCTTGGCCATTGCCATTCTGGCTGTTCCCATTGCTATTTAACCCTTGGCCATTGCCATTCTGGCCATCTCCATTGCCATTTAACCCTTGGCCATTTCCACTTTGTCCATTCCCATTGTTGTTTGAACCCTGACCATTGCCATTCTGGCCATAGCCACCACCCTTCCCTCCAAGGCCATTGCCATAAGTACCATAGCCTTTGCCAAAGAGCCATTCCCAACCACTAGCCTGTGGTGAGGGACTGTAATACATGGATGTGCCTTTGCCATTAGGAGATCCTTGGTACATCCCACGTTTCTGGCCTGCGTAGAATGACCTGTTGTGGGGACAGCGACGAGATCTCAATCGAATTGCATCGTACAAGCCAACTCCTTTCTGAAGTCCTGCTGAACAAAATATTTGCAATGTAATATTACTGGGGTATACAGTACTTCTCTTCACCTTATTTAGCCCTTTTTAGTGAGGGTGCTGAGGGCCTGGGCTATAGGGGGCAAGCTAGGACTTTATTATTTGGAGTGCAGGAGGCTAAAAGATGATCTCACAGAGGTGTATAAAACCATGAGGGGAATAGATTGGGTGTATGGAACGAGGTGCCAGAGGAAGTTGTTGAGGCTGGGACTGTAACAATAATGAAAAGGCATTTAGAGTGGTATGTGGAGAGGACAGATTTGGAAGGATATGGCACATCTTGGTTGGCACGAGCAAGTTAAGCCGCAGGACTTGTTTCCATGCTGCATGAATGTATAACCTTTAGAAACAGGGTCTGAAAGGACAATGAGGATGTTGCCAGGACTAGAGGGTGTGAGCTATAGGGAGAGGTTGAGTAGGCTGGGTCTCTATTCCTTGGAGCGCAGGAGGATAAGCGGGGATAGAGGTGTACATGAGAGGATTAGATCGGGTAGATGCACAGAGTCTCTTGCCCAGAGTAGGGGAATCGAGGACCAGAGGACATATAGGTTCAAGGTGAAGGGGAAAATATTTAATAGGAACCCGAGGGGTAACGTTTTCACACAAAGGGCGGTGGGCGTATGGAACAAGCTGCCAAGGAGGTAGTTGAGGCTGGGACTATCCCATCATTTAAGAAACAGTTAGACAGGTACGTGGATAAAACAGGTTTGGAGGGATATGGACCAAGCGCAGGCAACTGGGACTAGTGTAGTTGGGACATTGTTGTGGGCAAGTTCGGCCGAAGGGCGTTTCCATGACTCTATGACTAAAGAGGGTGGATGATGGTGGTGTGGGGAAATATTCCATAGAGCATTTTGACATCTTTAAGTTGCAGAAGAGGATTCACCAGGATATTACCTGGGCATGCGGGCCTGAGTTACAAGGAGAGCATTGATAGGCTGGGACTTGTCTCATTGGAGTTTAGGAGACTGAGGGGTGACCTTATTGAGGTGTACAAGATCATGAGGGACATGGATAAAGTGACCGCTCACTATTTTCCCCAAGGTAGTGCATTCTAAAACTAGAGGGCACAGATGTAAGGTGAGAGGGGAGAGATTTAACAGGGGCCGCGGGGACAATCTTTTCATTCAAGGGTTGTCCGTATCTGGAACGAGCTGCCAGAGGCATCTGTAGAAGTGGGTGTGATTATAACTTTAAAAAGATAGTTTAGTTTATTTTAGTTTAGAGATGCAGCGTGGAAACAGGCCCTTCGGCCCATCGAGTCCGCGTCAACCAGCGATCCCTATACTATCCTACACACCAGGGACAATTTTCAATTTTTACCAAAGCAAAATAACCTGCTAACCTGCACGTCTTTGGGAAGTGGGAGGAAACCGGAGCACCCGGAAAAACCCACGCGGTCACAGGGAGAACACGCAAACTCCGTACAGACAGCGCCCGAGGTCAGGATCAAATTAGGGTCTCAGATTTTGTCCAGATATATGGATAGGTAGGTTTTGGAGGGATACGGGCCAAATGCAGGCAAATGCAACTAGCCCATTTTATCAACTAGGTCAGCATGGACAAATGGGCCAAAGGGCCTGTTTCCATCCTGTGCTCCTGTGTAACTCAATGACTCTATAATTGCATGATGGCGTATTGTGGAGATATAACAGTAGATGGGTAGGAAGGAACTGCGGATGCTGGTTATACACCAAAGATAGATACAAAATGCTGGAGCAGGACAGGCAGCATCTCTGGAGAGAAGGAATGGGTGATGTTTTGGGTTGAGACCCTTCTTCAGACAGAAGATGGGGTTGCTCCACATGGCAGGATATGCTGAGGGGGGCTGATGGATATGTTCAATGTTAAGAAAGGCTTTTTGACAAAGCAATCGGGGGTGTTTATCCTCCGGATGATGGTCAATGCAGAACAAGAGAAACAGAGGAGAATTGTTTGGACCAGCGATCACCTTAGATCACATTAGCTCTATCCTACACAATAGGAACAATTTACATAAGCCAATTAACCTACAAACCTGCACGTCTTTGGAGTGCAGGAGGTAACTGGAGTACCCGGAGAAAACCCACACGGTCACAGGGAGATCGTACAAACTCCGTACAGACAGCACCCCTAGTCAGGATCGAACCCGGGCCTCTGGCGCTGAGAGGCAGCAACTCTACCGCTGAGCCACTGTGATGGCACCATTCCATTTTACTGTACCAATCTTATATGGTTTCGAACATGTTCAAATTATTGATCTGCACGGAAGCTCATCTGAGAATTCATCAGCAGAACAACGTGGGCAAGAGTTCTGGTGAAGGTTCGCTTACCTCGGTCTGCAGGCGTGTTGGTTGGGGTCGGCTGGCAGTTTGGATGGTCAGGGTTAGTGTGGCAATCCGCCTCACTGTTGGTTACAGCTTCATTATTAATACCTGAGTAAAAGAGAATCACTTTCAGTTAGTGTTGGAAAGGTGGTACAGGGGGCGGCAGTGGAAGAGTTGCTGCCGCACAGTGTATGAGACCCACGCCCCATCCACCAGTTCTATGTTATCCCACTTTCTCATCTGCTCCCTACACACCAGGGCCAATTTACAGGGGGGGCAATTAATCTACAAACCTTTGGAGTGTGAGAGGAAACCTGCCCAAGGGATGTCTCACTATATTGAAAATATTAAGTCATGGAGTCACACAGCAAGGAAACAAGCCCTTCAGCCCAACTTGCCCATGCTGACCAACATGCCCCATTATGCTAGTCCCATCTGCCCACCTTTGGTCCATATCATATAACCATATAACCATATAACAATTACAGCACGGAAACAGGCCATCTCGGCCCTACAAGTCCGTGCCGAACAATTATTTTCCCCTAGTCCCATCTACCTGCACTCAGACCATAACCCTCCATTCCTTTCCCATCCATATACCTATCCAATTTATTTTTATATGATAAAATCGAACCTGCCTCCACTACTTCCACTGGAAGCTCATTCAACACAGCTACCACTCTCTGAGTAAAGAAGTTCCCCCTCATGTTACCCCTAAACTTCTGTCCCTTAATTCTGAAGTCATGTCCTCTTGTTTGAATCTTCCCTACTCTCAATGGGAAAAGCTTGTCCACGTCAACTCTGTCTATCCCTCTCATCATTTTAAAGACCTCTATCAAGTCCCCCCTTAACCTTCTGCACTCCAGAGAGTAAAGACCTAACTTATTCAACCTTTCTCTGTAACTTAGTTGCTGAAACCTCTAAACCTCAATATCCCTCTAAACCTTTCCTATCCATTTACCTGTCCAAGTATATTTTAAATATTGTAATAGTACCTGCCTCAGCTACCTCCTGTGGCAGCTTGTTCCATACCTATCACTCTCTGTGCAAAAATGTTGCCCCTCAGGTTCCTATTAAATCTTTCCCCTTTCACCTTAAACTTTGTATTCTTGATTCCTTATCCATGGGTAAAAGTCTGTGCAGTCATCCTATCTATTCCCCTTATGATTCTATACACCTCTACAAGTTCACCCCTCATCCTCCTGCACTCCCAAGAATAAAGTCCTATCTTGCCCAACCTCTCCCTATTGCTCAGGCCCTTAAGTCCTGGCAACATCCTCATAAATCTTCTCTGCACCCTTTCCTTTCACCTCCTCCCTCACTCACATCTAGGGACCCCAGCAGTCCCTCCAGGTGAGACCGAGGCTCATGTGCACATCCTCTAATCTTATCTCCGGCATCCGGTGTTTCCGATGTGGCCTCCTGTACATTGGCCAGACCAAGGGTAGACTAAGCAACTGCTTCGCCCAAGACATGCGCTCGGTTCGCCGAGGCCTGCTGGATCTCCCGGTTGCTAACCCTTCCCATTATCTCATTATCTCATTATGCCATTTCGCATAATCTCTCCCTTCCCATTCCCACGCTGACCTTTCTGTCCTGGGCCTCCTCCACTGTCAGAGTGAGGCCCAATGCAAATTGGGGGAACAGCACCTCATGTCACACTTTGGCAGCTTACCACCCCAGCGGTACGAAACTTGAATTTTCCAATTTTATGTAACAAAACAACTACATCCCCTTCCTCCCCTTTTCTCCCCTCTCTTCCCTGTGATCCACCTGGGATGTGCATACCTTCCTCTATTTTGCCCTCCTTTTCCCCTGCCACCATCCCCTTCCGCCCATATTCCTCCCTTTGGGTTCACATTTCACTCCCGCATTTCTAGCCTTATCACCGAGTCTTTTGGCTCCGTTTCACCTCCAGCCTCTTTAACTGACTCCACCCATCTGCTAACTGCACCCCTGGCCTGTCACCTGCTGGGCTTTAGAAACATAGAAACATAGAAAATAGGTGCAGGAGGAGGCCATTCGGCACTTCGAGCCAGCACCGCCATTCATTGTGATCATGGCTGATCGTCCCCAATCAATAACCAGTGACTGCCTTCTCCCCATATCCCTTGATTCCACTAGCCCCTAGAGCTCTATCTAACTCTCTCTTAAATCCACCCAGTGATTTGGCCTCCACTGCCCTCTGTGGCAGGGAATTCCATAAATTCACAACTCTCTGGGTGAAAAAGTTTTTTTCTCACCTCAGTCTTAAATGACCTCTCCTTTATTCTAAGACTGTGACCCCTGGTTCTGGACTCGCCCAACATTGGGAACATTTTTCCTCCATCTAGCTTGTCCAGTCCTTTTATAATTTTATATGTTTCTATAAGATATCCCCTCATCCTTCTAAACTCCAGTGAATACAAGCCTAGTCTTTTCAATCTTTCCTCATGTGACAGTCCCGCCATCCCAGGGATCAATCCCGTGAACCTAAACTGCACTGCCTCAATCACAAGGATGTCCTTCCTCAAATTAGGAGACCAAAACTGTACACAATACTCCAGATGTGGTCTTACCAGAGCCTTATACAACTGCAGAAGAACCTACTCCGTAACTGAAATCCTCTTGTTGAAGGCAAGCTAATTCCATTAGCTTTGTCCCACTCCCACCTCTCATTTCCAGCTTCACCCACCCCCTCCCTCTACTCCATCAGTTTGGAGAGTTGACCTGAAACTGGCAGCCAGTTCTTTGCTTCCACAGTATCAATATCTGATGTTAGAAACAAAATTAATTTCCAAAACTCCTTCACGGATACAAGGGAGGATTATAAAGAATACTCACCGAATGGTTGCATATTGAAACTTACCTCTAGCTGTGGTAGATTGGAAAGCAACAAAGGTGCAGAGAGCAAAGGCAAGCAGCACTGTTCCCTCCATGTCTGCCCAACTTGGCAATCTTCGGGAATTGGTGTCGAGGAGCTGCTCAGAATGGCTTTTATAACGCTCTTCGGCTGCCTGCAACCCTTTAATTACCAGTTCCACTCGCTCACCACACTAACACAGACACTGCAATTTACCTAAAGGGATTGTATTTACTTTAAAAAACAGTTGAAGTCTTCGCCACCCTGGATAATGAAGATTACAGCATTGAAGTCAGTGTTCACCTGTCTCCAATGGAAATGGAACAGTAGGCCGCTTATACTGATTTCCGCTTGGGAGAATTCATATTTATCATATTACATTTTATAATAACTCATAATATAGAGAAAGTTCCAACTTGTTCTCGAGTGTACAAGTAAAAGTTGAGTCCTGAAGAATATGTCGAGATAAGTTACAGAGATAGAGTGTGGAAACAGGCCCTTTGGCCCAACTTGCCCACGCCGACCAACATGCCCCATCAACACTAGTCCCACTTGTCCGCGCTTGGCCCATATCCCTCGAAACCTACCCTATCCATGTACCTGTCCAAATGCCTCTTAAACATTATGACTGAAAAATGGAGCAAATTATATATGAGGGAATTGCATTTAATATCGATTTATATTAAGAATGTTATATTTTATACTCAGACATTTAGTTTTCGTTTAGTGATACAGCATGGAAACAGGCCCTTCAGCCCATCGAGTCAAAGCCGAACTTCGATCACCCGTTCACACTAGTTCTATGTTATCCCACTTTTCCATCCACTCCCTACACACTAGGGACAATTTACAGAGGGCACAACCTAGCAACCTACACGTCTCTGGGATGTGGGAGGAAACCAGAGCACCCAGAGGAAACCCACGTGGTCACAGGGAGAACACTACGAATTCCGACTAAACTCCGAATGACAAATTGCCTGGGTTACACTAAGAACTTTGGGCTTTGTTTTGTTTTTTTTGTACTACAGTTTTTTTGTTTATTCAACTTTTTTTAATGTTTGTTTATAGTATTAAATATTGTGTTTACAACACTATAAGTAAGAAATTCATTCTTTGTTTTGGGACATATGACAATTAAATCCTTTTGATCCATGACTCTTCAAATGCTTCAATCCCGGGTCTCTGGCGCTGTAAGGCAGCAACTCTATCACTGTGCCACTGTGCCACCCTTGGCAAGTGACTTTGGCACCAATTACTGAATCCATTAAGGAGAGATGCCAATGGCATCACAGAGGACCTCATTTTCAACATCCCAGGAATAACCATTGCTTAGAAACTTAGCTGGGGCAGAAACTGCAGCTACTGTACAAGAGCAGATCAGAGAACAAGTGTCTTGCACATCCCAGCACCCAAAAATCTCTCCACCATCTGAAGACTTTAGACTTTAGAGATACAGTGTGGAAACGGGCCATTCGGCCCACCAAGTCTGCACTAACCAGCAATCACCCTGTACACTAGTACAGTCCTGTACACTAGGGACAATTTTACAATTTTTACCGGTGGAACATCAGAGGTTGAGGAGAGACCTGATAGAAGTATATAAAACGTATATCATATAATGAGAGGTATAGATAGGATAGATAGTAGGAATCTTTTTCTCATGATGGATACTGGAGGGCAAAGCTTGAAGGTGAGAGGAGCAAAGTTTAAAGGAGATGTGCGTGGTGAGTTTTTACACAGAGGTGGTTAGGGCCTGGAACGCACTGCCAAGGGCGGTGGTGGAGGCAGATACGACAATGGCATTTAAGAAGCTTTTGTAAAGGCACATGGATATGCAGCGACGGAGGCTTATGGATCATGTGTTGGTCTTGGCATCATGTCCAACCCACACATTGAGGGCTGAAGAAGGGTCTCGACCCAAAACATCAACCATTCCTTCTCTCCAGAAATGCTGCCTGTCCCGCTGAGTTACTCCAGCATTTTGTGTCTACCTTCGATTTAAACCGGCATCTGCAGTTCTTTCATACACACCTGTGCTGTACACCTATGTATTCACCAGTCCCATCAAAATACCACTGTATTATGATCAGCTTCAGAGTGCCATGGCAATAATAATGATTCCTGTATTTCATTCAACGATCATGTACAGCAGAAGGCCATTCGGCCCATTGCGCTTGTGCTGCCTCATTGAAAGAGCTCCAGCTGGATGTACCTAATCCTGTTCTTTTCCTGAAACCCAGGAGAGCTTTATGTTTATGGTGGAGCTGGGCCAGAGACCCGGGTTCGATCCTAACCTTGGGTGCTGTCGGTGTGGAGTTTGCACGTTCTCCCTGTGACCATGAGGGTTTCCTCCAGGTCATCCTTGTGATTGAGGCAGTGCAGCGTAGGTTCACAAGATTGATCCCTGGGATGGCGAGACTGTCATATGAGGAAAGATTGAAAGACTAGGCTTGTATTCACTGGAGTTTAGAAGGATGAGGGGGAATATTATAGAAACGTATAAAATTATAAAAGGACTGGTCAAGCTAGATGCAGGAAAAATGTTCCCAATGTTGGGCAAGTCCAGAACTAGGGGCCACAGTCTTAGAATAAAGGGGAGGCCATTTAAGACTGAGGTGAGAAAATACTTTTTCACCCAGAGAGTTGTGAATTTGTGGAATTCCCTGCCACAGAGGGCAAATCACTGGATGGATTTAAGAGCAAGTTAGATAGAGCTCTAGGGGCTAGGGGAATCAAGGGATATGGGGAGAAGGCAGGCATGGGTTATTGATTGGGGACAATCAGCCATGATCATGATGAATGGCGGTGCTGGCTCGAAGGGCCAAATGGCCTCCTCCTGCACCTATTTTCTATGTTTCTATTCTTCTCGGACTGGAGGCCTGCGACTAGTGGTGTGCCTCAGGGTTCGGTGCTGGGCCCATTGCTCTTTGTCATCTACATCAATGATTTGGATGAGATACATGGCATAGTTAGCAAATGTGTAGATGTCAAGAGGTGGGTGACATTGCAGATAGTGAAGAGGTTGTCAAAGATTGCAGCAGGATCTTGATCAGTTGGGCAGGAGGACTGAGGAATGGTTGATGGAATTTAATACAGCAAAATGTGTGGTGTTGCATTTTGGAAAGACTGACATGGGCAGGACCTAAACAGTGAATGGTCAGGTTGTGGAGAGTGTTGTAGAGCAGAGGGATCTAGGAGTACATAGTTTGTTGAAAGTGGCACCACAAGTAGTGATCAATAAAGCTTTTGGCACTTTGGCCTTTATCAGTCAGACCATTGAGTATAGAACTTGGGAGGTCATATTGCAGTAGTATAAGATGTTGGTGAGGCAGCATTTAGAGTATTGTGTTCAGTTTTGGGCGCCATGTTATAGGAAACATGTTGTCAAGCTGAAAAAGATGCAGAGATGATTTACGAGGATGTTGTCAGGACTCGAGGGTCTGAGCAATAGGAAGAGGTTGAGTAGTCTGAGACTCTATTCCTTTGAGCGCAGGAGGATGAGGGGAAGTCTTATGGAGGTGTACAAAACCATGAGAGGAATAGATCATGTGTGGTCTCTTGCCCAGGGTAGGGGAATCGAGAACCAGAGGACACAGATTTAAGGTGAGGGGGAAAAGGTTTAATAGCAACCTGAAGGGTAACTTTTTCATGCAAAGGGTGGTAGGTGTATGGAACGGTCTGCCAGAGAAGGTAGTTGAGGCATTTTATTGCCACGTTTTAGAAACATTTAGCCAGTTGCTCTTGCCATAGAGGGAGTACAGAGAAGGTTCACCAGACTGATTCCTGGGATGTCAGGACTATCATATGAAGAAAGACTGGATAGACTCGGCTTGTACTCGCTAGAATTTAGCAGATTGAGGGGGGATCTTATAGAAACTTATAAAATTCTTAAGGGGTTGGACAGGCTAGATGCAGGAAGATTATTCCCGATGTTGGGGAAGTCCAGAACTATGGGTCACAGTTTAAGGATAAGAGGGAAGTCTTTTAAGACCGAGATGAGAAAATCATTTTTTACACAGAGAGTGGTGAATCTGTGGAATTCTCTGCCACAGAAGGTAGTTGAGGCCAGTTCATTGGCTATATTTAAGAGGGAGTTAGATGTGGCCCTTGTGGCTAAAGGGATCAGGGGGTATGGAGAGAAGGCAGGGATGGGATACTGAGTTGGATGATCAGCCATGATCATATTGAATGGCGGTGCAGGCTCGAAGGGCCGAATGGCCTATTCCTGCACCTATTTTCTATGTTTCTATGTTAAATGGATAGGACAGGTTTAGAGGAACATGGGCCAAATGCAGGTGGATGGGACTAATGTAGATGAGCCTTGTTGGCCGGTGTGGGCAAGTTGGGCCGAAGAGCCTGTTTCCATGCTGTAAGACTCTATGACTCTAGTGTATAGGGAGTGGATGGGAGAGTGGGATAACATAGAACTAGTGTGAACGGGTGACCGATGGTCGGTATGGTCTAGTTGGTTCTATGGGGCCTGTTTCCATGCTGTATCTCTAAACGAAACCATAAAGATATATCTTTTTTTAATGTTGCTGTTCATGGTATCTGTAGAAGATTAATATTAGGAAATGTAGATTAGGCTTCTCGAGAGAAATTCAGTAAAATTAATCATTCTTAAAAGAACTGTCGTTGAGGTGAGGCCAATTAAAAGTTGGTTTTATCGACGTGCACAACCTAACATTGCTCGAACAATGTAATTACAGGCCCAGAAAACATACAAATCCTGCACCTTAATTATCTTATTGCTGGAATTTGACAATTCGTTCTGAATGAGTCTTGCCCAAATCCACAAGGCTTGTTGGGTTGAGTATTTAGCTGTGTTTGCTGTTTTAGGTGATTGTTGCTGAGTTTCAAAGGGAAGCTGGTTACAGTGTTGGCACCGTGACACAAGTGGAAAAGGTGCAGAGAAGATTTATTTGGATGTTGCCAAGGCTCGAGGGCCTGAGCTACAGGGAGAGGTATTGCAAGCTTATTCCTTGGAGCACAAGGGGGCTGAGCTTATAGACGTGTATAAAATTGTGACGGGGAATAGATTGGGGGAAAGCACAGTCTTTTACGCAGGGTAGGAGTTAGGCACAGTGGTGCAGCGGTAGATCTGCTGCCTCACAGCGCCACAGACCTGGGTTCCATCCTGTCCATGGGTGCTGTCTGCATGGAGATTGTACGTTCTCCCTGTGACCGCGTGGGTTTTTTCCGGGTGCTCCGGTTTCCTCCCTACTTACTCCGTAGACTTGAGGTACATTATGTTAATTGTCTTTGGTAAAATTGTAGAATTGTTCCCAGTGTGTGGGATAGTTAGTGTGATCGCGGACTTAGTGGGTTGAAGGAAATGTTTCCGCGCTGTATTTCTCAAGTCTAAAGAAGATTTGTGAGGATGTTGCTAAGACTTGAGGGTCTGAGCTAATGAGAGAGGTTGGGTAGGCTTGGACTTTAGAGCACAGGAAGCTGATCTTATGGAGGTATAAAATCATGAGGGGAATCGAAAGGATGAATATACAGCCATTTTCCCAGGGAAGGGAATTCAAGCTTTAAGATGAGAGGGGAAAGATTTAATAGGCATCTGAGGGGTGACATTTTCCAACAGAGGGTGGTGGGTGTATGAAACAAGCTGGAAGAGGAAGTAGTTGGGGCAGGTAATATAACAACATTTCAAGGATATTTGGAAAGGTAACATGAATAGAAATGGGTTAGCAGGACATGGGCCAAATGCAGGTAAACAATAGATGGGGCATCTTGGTCAGCATAGACGAGCAGCAGGAGGTCCAGTTGCATGAAGATGGAGTCATGAAGATGGCCCAGTCAGCAATACCCTCAGTACAAGAAAGAACACAAAGCGCTGGAGTAACTCAGCGGGTCAGGCAGCATCTCTGGAGAACATGGACACAGAGTGCTGGAGTATCTCAGCGGGTCAGGCAGCATCTGTGGAGAACATGGACACAGAGTGTCCTTCCACACCTGATGTGGAAATGTAAAGAGTTGCAGCTCTGGTAGTGAAAGTTTTCCACACATGTTTACGGTTTGACTTGTGGTTTGATGTTGAGAGATTTAGAACATGGAAACAAATAAAACAGAATCTAAAATTAAGAAACCTATCTCTCTCAATACCAATAGCCAATAACCCATCGTTTAAACCATCAATCATAGACAAATCATTTATACATTGGGAAAGAATGGGAATCAAAACGCTCGAAGATCTGTATGAAGTGGGAAAATTACTATCATTTCAACAACTACAACTGAAATATAATTTGAAAAATAACCAATATTTTAAATATCTTCAAATTTGTGATTATTTGAAAAAATACACAAAAGACTATCATAATATGCCTTCCGACTTACTGGATGAAGCAATGAAGACAAAGGCGGAATCAGCTAACTTAATATCGTACTTATATAATATCATTTTAAACATAGAAATACCCACAACAGATGGAATTAGAAGAGACTGGGAACAAGAATTAGCTATAAAAATTTCAAAAGAGAGCTGGGATAAACATTTACTACAGGTGCATAAATGCTCGATCAATGTACGACATACGCTTATCCAATTCAAAACATTACATAGACTATACTATTCAAAAACTAAATTAAATAAAATCTTTCCTAATGTTTCACCAATCTGTGATAAATGTCTGTGTCAAGAAGCTACCATAGCGCACTCTTTTGTTTTTTGTACAAAAATCCAAAAATTCTGGCATGGAATATTTGATATTTTTTCAAAATTAATTAAAATAAAACTGGTACCAAAACCAGAATGGATCATTTTTGGGATATCGGAAGGTATCCCTGAATTAAACGTGTATCAGAAGAATTTACTCAATTACGGGCTAATAATGGGAAAAAAGCTCATACTTAAATTCTGGAAAAATGCGCCCACACCAACAATAAAAATGTGGATATCAAATATGTTTGAAACATTACATCTGGAAGAGATGAGATTCCTCTTAGCAGATAAAGCAAACCAATTCCAAAAGACGTGGTCTACGTTTATGGACCTATTACAAGCATGAGGTGCAATAGTAATTTTAAAAATAAATAAATAAATAAATGGTATCAGGACCTGGCATTGGGAGATAAAACAACAAAAACAGACTTGGTTGGTAGTCTTTCTGCGGAGTTTAATGTTATAATAGAGCGATTGTCCTTACTTTCTTTTTCTTTCTTTTCTAGGGTCTACTTTCTTACTTTACTTCCTTCTCTAACTTCTTTTCTAAGGAGCTTTCTTTTCCCAACACTCTCCTGCACTTCACAACTCTTGCGCACCTTCTTTACTTTCCTTACTTCTATCTTTTTCTTAAAGCTTTAAAAAAAAAAAAAATGAAGCGGTACAAAAAATGTATTAAGATATATGTGTTGTGTGTTATTGTAATTTACCGTACTTCTAATAAAAATTAAAAATAAATAAATAAATAAAAAAAATTTAAAAAAAAATGTTGAGAGATATTGCAGGATGAGCTATAGGAACAGCGGAGGCACGGTGGCGTAGCGGTAGGGTTGTTGCCTTACTGCAACAATTGCAGGACTATTGCAACTCACTTCTCCTTGGCATCAGCTCCACCTACATCAACCGACTCCAACTGGTCCAGAACGCAGCCGCCCGACTCATCACCCACACCAAATCCTGGCATCACATCACTCCAGTCCTCAAAAAACTTCACTGGCTTCCCATCTCCCACCGGATCACCTACAAAATCCTGGTCCTCACCTACAAAGCCCTCCACCATCTGGCCCCCACATATCTCATTGACCTCCTCTCCCCCTACCAACCCTCACGGTCCCTCAGATCCACATCAGCCGGTCTCCTCTCCATCCACAAGTCCAACCTCCGCAGTTTTGGGGACAGAGCCTTCTCCAGGGCAGCTCCCAGGCTCTGGAACTCCCTCCCCCAACTGATCCGCAATTCCGTGTCCCTCCCCATCTTCCAGTCCCGCCTCAAGACCCATCTCTTCACCTCTGCCTATCCTTAGCCCCACGTCCCCGTCCCTTTTCATCTGTGCATTAATTGCCTCATGCTGTGTTTTGTATTGAATTCTGTCTTTACTTTGTGTACTAGTCATGTCTCTACTATTTATTTCATTCCCCTTACATGTTTTTCCTATACATGCTCAATTTTTGTAAGGTGTCCTTGAGACTCTTGAAAGGCGCCCATAAATAAAATGTATTATTATTATTATTATTACTGTACCAGAGACACAGGTTCAATCCTGACTACGGGCACTGTCTGTACGGAGTTTGTACGTTCTCCCTGTGACCGTGTCGGTTTTCTCCAGGTGCTTTTGTTTCCTCCCACAAACACAAAGTCCCTCCCACTGACTTTGGTGCCTTCCCACACAGTGGGAAACTTTGATTCTGCTGTGTGGGGATGTTTTATGTTAAATTCTATAGTGTGTTGTGTTCTTTATTTTTATTGTATGGCTGTATGGGAATTTCATTTCACTGTGCCATCTGGCACATGTGACAATTAAATGTATCTTGAATCTTGAATCACACTCCAAAGACGTACAGGTTTGTAGGTTATTTGGCTTTGGTAAAATTGTACAAGCTGCCAGAGGAGATAGTTGAGGGAGGTACTATTACAATGTTTAGAGGATATTTGGACAAGTACATGGAGAGGATAGGTTTAAAGTGATATGGGCTAAGCGCAGGCAGGTGGGACTAGTGTAGTTGGGGGATTATGACCGATGTGGGCAAGTTGGGCTGAAGGGCCTGTTTCCACACTGTATCTATCTATGACTATCTCTACGAGTCTAGGAGTCTATGGAGACGAGACACATGGGGATATCATACCCGTTCTTTCAGTCTAATTTCACTGATAGATTGGGGTGGGTTGAGCTGATATTCTGCTTACAACTCCATTCCCCGACCATGACTTTCATTCTAAAAGAATCACGCTCTGTAATTAGATCACGTAGCCCTGCCTAGTGAGAAGTACCTTCGGAACTCAGCATGTCCCAGGAAAGGTTGGATGTAGCTACTTGTCAGAGTCTGGATAAACTGCTGTCAAAGCTGCTATCTCGAAGTTTGCTAAATGAGTAATTGTGACGGCTGTGTTCACTATTACTGCGGATTCAGCTGTTCTTCAGAGAGGAAACACGTCTCCTACAAGGACTCATGTAACAAATGTTTCTGACAATGTGTAATTACTAAATTCACTGGAGATGATTTTAAATCTGTAGGAAATAAAAGAAGAAAACGGGGTCGCCTGTGCAAGAAATGGGTGGAATGGTGGCGCAGAGGTAGAGTTGTTGCCTTACAGCGCCAGAGACCCGGGATCGATCCAGACTACGGATGCTGTCTCTACGGAGTTTGCACGTTCTCCCTGTGACCGCGTCGGGTTTCTCTGGGGGCTCCAGTTTCTTCCCATACCCCAAAGACTTACACGTTTGTAGGTTAATTGGCTTCTGTAAATTGTCCCGAGTGTGTGAGGTAGTGTGAGTATACAGGAATCAGTGGCCGGAGCGTCTGCTTCCACAGTGTATCTTTAACGTTTACAGTAAGGTCTAAATTGCATTGTTGTATGCACAGCCCAGACTGCCCACCATTGACCCATAGAGTCATAGAGTGATACAGTGTGGAAACAGGCCCTTTGGCCTAACTTTCCCAACAAGTCCCAGCTACACCAGTCCCACCTGCCTGCATTTGGTTCATATCCCTCCAAACCTGTCCTATCCATGACTCCATCCACAATGCTTCGAAAAGCAGCCAACATAATCAGGGATCACTCACACCCTTCTTCTCCTCCTTCTCCCTTCTTCCATCGGGCAGAAGATAGAAAAGTTTGAAAGCACGCACCACCAGACTCAGGAGCTGCAACTTCCATGCTGTTACCAGACTACTGAACCATCCTCCCATAATCTGGGGTGTAGTCCCAATCTTCCAACCTACTTTAATATGAACTTTGCACTTTTTTAATTTGCCGTTCTCTGTAACTGTGACACTATAATGCTGTAACACTATTCTGCACTCTGACATTTTTCTCTTTGTAATTTTGCGCAGCTTGATTGTACTCACGTATGGTATGATATGACTGAATACCTCACAAACAAACACAAATCGTCTAAGTGGGACAGGCCCTTAACATCGAGGAGTTGGCGGACTGCTGCGGACTTATCATCGCGGAGCTCGCGGTCTCTGGTTAGAGACCGTCCAGGGAACATCGACGCGGGAGCTTTGATCACCCCAACACGGGAGCTTCGACCGCCGTCTGCGGGAGCTTCGATCGCCCCGACGTGGGAACTTCAATCGCCCTGACAGATGGTTTGACTGTCCCGACCGTGGGAGTATAAAGAGGAAGAAGATTAGACTTTATTGCCTTCCATCACAGTGCGGAATGTGGGGAATACGCTCTGGTGGATGTTTATATTAACTTTTATGTAGTTGTGTGTCTTGTTGCTTTTTTTTCGTATGGCTGCATAGTAATTCACATATCACTGCATCTGAATTGGTACACGTGACAATAAAAGACCTTTGAAGCCTTTGAAATAGGTCCTGTGGCCCACTGATTCTACGCTGACTATCGATCACCCATTCACACTTGTCTGCTATCCCACTTTTGTATGCGCTCTACACACCAGGGGCAATTTACAGAGGCTCAATTAACCTAAAAACCTGTACGTCTTTGGGATGTGGGAGGAAACTGCAGCATCCTGAGAAAACCTACGCAGGTCACAGAAAGAACGGATAATCTCCACACAAACAGCACCTCAGGTCAGATGGAAGCCCGGTGTCTGGCGCTGCAAGGCAGCAGCTCTACCCGCTATGTATAGTTTCAGGATAGCACAACGGGTTAAGGTTAAGCAGTCGAACTGGAAGATTTCCCTCGGTCAGCCTGCAGCTCTTTCAAAAGGAAACAGCTTCACCAGAACTCTTCATTGATTCGGATGTGAATGCACATGACATGAATAGTAAGTTTGCAGGTGACACTCAAGTGTGGTATTGTAGACAGCGATGATAATTGTCAAAAATTACAAATGAAGGCTGACTTTGAGAGATGGCGTAGTCTGCCACTCACTATGGCTGGGAGAGTGCAGTCAGTGAAGATGACTGTACTTCCCAGATTTCTTTACTTGTTCCAATGTTTGCCGGTTTTCCTACCCAAGTCATTTTTTAACTCAGTTAACCAATCTATAACCTCCTTTATATGGGGTAACACTCTCCAAGAGTCAATAAGTGCACTCTCCAAAGAGGTCGTGAAGTAGGTGGACTGGGCCTTCCTAGCTTTATTAATTATTACTGGGCATCCAATATCCAAAAGATATTATTCTGGCTCCACCGACCAGATACAGACTGGTGTCTGCTTGAATCACAGTCTTGTTATTCCTCATCTCTCCCAGCTTTAGTATATTCCTCCCTGTCATTGAAACCCTCTAGATTTACATCCAACCCTGTCGTACTATCCACCATCAAAATTTTTAACCAATTTCGTTGCCATTATAAGCTTACATCAGCTTCAGTTCTGGGTCCCATTCATAGTAACCATTTATTCCCCCCCTCTACACTTGACTCAACCTTTCGACAGTGGGGTTTGAATGGTCTTATGTGCATTAAGGATTTATACACTAACAACATATTTGATAGTTTCGACAACCTACACAAAAAACATGGCCTCCCACATAATAATTTCTTTAAATATCTTCAGGTCCGCCACTTTGTCATGAAAAAATTTCCTTCTTTTCCTGATCTCCCTCCTGTCACAGTGTTGGATAAACTCACTCTTACCTTTGCAAATAAAGGACTGATCTCTGCAGTATATTCTCAATTGATGTATTTAGGAGATCAAAACCTGAACAAAGTTAAAGCTAGGTGGGAGGATGACCTTGGTATGGATCTGTCAGAGGAATGCTGGACAGAAGTGCTGAAAAAAGTCCACTCCTCATCATCATGTGCTAGATTGGGGCTCATACAATTTAAAGTTTTACACAGGGTTCATTTAAGCAAAGCCAGGCTTGCTAACATATATCCAGGGACGGACGCTGGCTGTGACAGGTGCTCGTTCTCTCCAGCCAATCTAGCTCATGCATTCTGGTCTTGCCCCAAACTTGTTAACTACTGGGCAGTGGTTTTTAAAACCATCAGTGAAGTCCTTGGGATGACAGTGAGACCTTGCCCGCTTGTAGCTGTATTTGGTGTAACAGATAAAACCTTGGGTTTAAATACAACCCAGTCTGATATCATTACATTTACATCACTTTTGGCCCGTAGAAGAATCTTGCTGGTCTGGAAATCTACCATTCCTCCATCTGCCGCTGCTTGGCTGGAAGACGTCATGTTGTTTTTAAGGCTAGAAAAGATTAAATTCACATTGAGAGGGTCTGTGAAAAAGTTTTATTTGAAATGGGAACCCTTTTTTATCATACTTTGAGGGTCTAAAGGAACTACATATTGACTGAGGGCACTTGACAGTAAGTGGGGATCCGCCTTTATTCTGTTTTGTTACTTTATTATTGTTAAAAAGTGCATTTGATTTTGTGATATATTTGGATTGTGAAAAAATAAGCTGCCAAGGGGTGTTTAGGGAGGGTGGGTTAGGGTTATTTTGTTTATATTATTATTATTATTATTTATAAAAAACAAAATGGAGGAATATGTAATGCCATACGTCAGATGTACTGTGATTTTTTTTTTTTTTCCCTCCAATAAAAAAAATAAAATTTAAAAAAAATAAAAATTACAGTTGAATCTTGATCAGCTGGGCTGAGGAATGGCAAATGGAGTTTAATGCAGATAATGGCAAATGGAGTTTAATGCAGATAAGTGTAAAGTGTTGCATTTTGTAAAGTCAAGCCTGGATAGGACCTTCACAGTGAATTGCAGAACCCTGGAGAGTGTTGTAGAGCAGAATGAACTAAGAGTAGAGGTACATAGTTCCTTGAAAGTGATATCACAGGTATATTGGGTGGTCAACATGGCTTTTGGCACATTGGCCTTCATCAGTCAGGGTACAGAGTATGGAAGCTGGGCTGTTATACAGTTGTACAAGACATTTGGGTATTGTGTTCAGTTTTGGTCACCCTGCTATGGGAAAGATGTTGTTAAGCTGGAAAGAGTGCAGAGAAGATTTACGAGGATGTTGCCAGGACTTGAAGGCCTGAACAATAGGGAAAGGTTGGGCAAGCTAGGACTTTATTCCTTGAAGCCCAGGAGGCTGAAGGGTGATCTCGCAGAGCTGTATAAGATCATGAAGGGAAAAGATAGGATAATGCAAACAGTCTTTTTCTTAGAGTTGGGGAATTAAGAAAAAGTGGACATAGGTTTAAGGTGGGAGGGGAATAATTTAATAGCCTAAGGGGCAACCTTTTTACTCAGAGGGTGGTGGATATATGGAATCTGTTTAAGAAAGAACTGCAGATGCTGGTAAATCAAAGGTAGACACAAAATGCTGGAGAAACTCAGCGGGTGAGGCAGCATCTATGGAGAGAAGGAATTGGCGACGTTTCGGGTCGAGACCCTTCTTCAAACTGATGTCAGGGGAGGGGAGGGAGCTGCCAGAGGAAGTAGTTGAGACAGATGCTATAATAATAATAAATCCTTTATTTCGAACAGACTAAAAAATAAAAAGCAAGTATGAAACAGCATACAAAAAACCAAAAAAAACAAAACAAGAATATTTATAAAGTATCATAAACAATATTTATAAATAAATGAATCGTATGTGGCCGAAAAGCAGGGAGAAGCCAAAGCTTATTAATTCCCACCACCTTATAATTATCTTATACAAATTTAGCAGCCATAAACACCTATTTCTATATGTACACCAAATTATTTACATTTATACACTAATGAAATATTTGCAAAGCCATACAAAAAAAAGTGAGAAAAAAAATTAAAAAGAACAATCCCTCCTGTACTATACAGTATCTCTTAGTCATATAGTTAACCCATCACTCTATAATCACCCTTCCCAATACAATCAGTATAACAAATATCCCACTCAAAATCACCTATCCTCATCCCAGTATCCTGTGTTTTGTACATCTTTTTAAACTGAATTATGTTTGTGCTAAGTTTTATCTCCTGTTCCAAACCATTCCACAAATTCACCCCACAGATTGCTATGCACATACTTTTAAGAGTTGTTCTGACATAGAGTTTTTTTAAATTAAGTTCCCCTCTCAAATTATACCCACCCTGTCTTTCCATAAACAGTTTTTGTATATTTCCCGGAAGTAAATTATTTCTTGCTTTGTACATGATTTGTGCCGTCTTAAATTTAACCGGATCGGTGAACTTCAGTGTATGTGACTTTAAGAATAATAAATTGGTATGTTCAAGATATCCAACATTATTGATAATTCTGTTCAAGAAGGAACTGCAGATGCTGGAAGATCGAAGGTACACAAAATTGCTGGAGAAACTCAGCGGGTGCAGCAGCATCCACAAAACTGCTGGATAAACTCAGCGGGTGCAGCAGCATCTATGGAGCGAAGAAAATAAACAAAGTGTTCAAGAAGGAACTGCAGATGCTTGAAGATCGAAGGTACACAAAATTGCCGGAGAAACTCAGCGGGTGCAGCAGCATCCACAAAATTGCTGGAGAAACTCAGCGGGTGCAGCAGCATCCACTATTTTCAATTGTACTTGAGGGTTTGTTTTATGTTTTCCAAATAGCATAATCTTTGTTTTGCTTAAATTTAGAGACAATTTGTTGACATTAAACCACTGTTTTAGTGTATTCATTTCTGATGTGATGACCTCCAAAAGCTGCTTCAAATTGTCACCGGAACAAATATTATTCGTATCATCGGCAAATATAAATCAATTTCAGTATATTTGATACTCTGCATATGTCATTAATGTATATTATGAAAAGCTTTGGACCTAACACAGACCCTTGAGGTACTCCACAAGTTATGTTCATGTAAGTTGACTTATGTTCACCTATTTCTGCAAATTGTTGACTGTTTCTTAAATAGCTTCTCACCCAATCCAGTCCAACCCCTCTGATGCCATACATATCCAGTTTCATGAGTAAAATATTGTGATTTACAGTATCAAATGCTTTTTTTTAAGTCTATGAATATTCCCACTGCAAGCTTTTTATTATCTATCTTGGACAGTTGGACAGCTACATGGATAGGAAAGGTTTAAAGGGATATGGGCCAAACACTGACAAGTGGGACTAGCTTAGATATGAAATCTTGGTCGGCATGGACAATTTGGGCTAAAGGGCCTGTTTCTTTGCTCTGCAACTCTATGGACATGAAGCTATAGTTCTGTTTGTCTTCAGTAGAAGATGACACCAAGGTTGGTAGGGTCGCGGACTGTGAGGAAGTCTGTCCAGGTATACAGTGGGAAAAAAATCAGCTACAGAAATGGGTGGAGAAATGGCAGATGGGGTTTAATCCGAGCAGGTGTGAGGTGTTGCAGTTTGAGAGGCTGAATGTAAGGCTGAATATACAATTAACGGCATGACCCTTAGCAGCACTGATGTACAGAAGGATCTTGGGGTACATGTCCATAACTCCCTGAAAGTGGCAACACAAGCATGGAGTCACATAGCATGGATACAGGCCCTTCGGTACAACTCGTCCATGCTGACTAAGGAGACCCATCAAATCTAGTCCCATCTTCCCGTGGTAGGCCCATATCCCTCGAAATGTTTCCGAAGAGGGTAGTAAAAAAAGGGGTGGACAGACTTGGATTGTTTTCTCTGGAATGCCGGAGGTTGCGAGGAGACCTGATGGAAGTATATAAAATGATGGCAGGCGTATATCAAACCTATTTCCCAGGATGGAAAAATAAAATACTAGCTTTAAGGTGAGAAGGTTTAAAGGAGATATGCTTGGCATGTTTTTTGCCAAAAGGTCACCTGTTCCTTTTCTCCAGAGATACTGACTGACCCGCTGAGTTATGCCAACAAGATGGATCTTTTATTATACTAGTGTGCTGTTCTCAGTTCCATGGTCCACTGACACCCTCTAGAGGAAGAGAATGAGAGCACTCCATCGTGAAATAATTAGTTACAAATGATACATAATATTTTCGCCACCTCCAACGGGATCCCACCACTGGCCACATCTTCCCATCTCCTCCCCTTTAGGCTTTCCACAGAGACCGCTCCCTCCGTAACTCCCTGGTCAATTTGTCCCTTCTCACCCAAACCACCCACTCCCCTAGTACTTTCCCTTGCTACACTTGTCGCTTTACCTCCTCCCTTGATTCCATCCAAGGACACAAGCAGTCTTTCCAGGTGTGGCAAAGGTTCACCTGCACCTCCTCCAACCTCATCTATTGCATCTGCTGCTCTAAGTGTCAGCTGCTCTACATTGGTGAGACCAAGCGTAGGCTTGAAGATCGCTTCGCTTAACACCTCCGCTCAGTTCGCAATAACCAACCTGATCTCCCGGTGGCTCAGCACTTCAACTCCCCCTCCCATTCCCAATCTGACCTTTCTGTCATGGGCCTCCTCCATTGTCAGAGTGAATCCCACCGTAAATTGGAGGAACAGCACCTCATATTTCGCTTGGGTAGTTTACACCCCAGCGGTATGAACATTGACTTCTCTAATTTCAGGTAGTCCGTGCTTTCTCCCTGTTTCCCCTTCCTATCCCAGCTCTCCCACAGCCCACTCTGCCTCATCCTTTCTACTTCCCGCCCCCCCCCACCCCCACATCAGTCTGAAGAAGGGTCTCAACCCGAAACATCACCTATTCCTTCGCTCCACAGATGCTGCCTCACCTGCTGAGTTTCTCCAGCATTTTTGTCTACCCAGTATTCCAAAGTATATGATTGAATTAAAAAAAAAGTTTTTTAGAGAGACAGTATGTAAACAGGTAGACAAAAGTGTTGGAGAAACTCAGCAGGTGAGGCAGCATCTATGGAGCGAAGGAAATAGGCAACGTTTCGGGCCAAAACACTTCTTCAGACTGATGTAGGGTGGGGGGGGGGGGGGGGAGAGAGAAGAGGAGCCAGAGGGCTGAGGGAGAGCTGATAAGGTGAGGAGACGGCAAGGGCTACCGGAAATTGGAGGTCAATGTTCAAGCCGCTAGGGTGCAGACTGCCCAAGTGGAATATGAGGTGCATCTCCTCCAATTTCCAGTGATGCTCATTCTGGCCATGGAGGAGGCCCAGGACGGAAAGGTCAGATTCGGAATGGGAGGGGGAGTTGAAGTGCTGTGCCACAGGGAGATCAGTTTGGGCCCCATCTATGCCTGCCTCTTTGTTCGACACGTACCAGGGCCCCATCCCCGACCTCTACCTCCGCTACATCGACGATTGCATTGGTGCTACCTCCTGCACCCACACACAACTCACTGATTTCATCAACTTCACCACTAACTTCCATCCGGCACTCAAATACACCTGGACCATTTCCAACACTTCCCTACCATTTCTTGACCTCACTATCTACATTGCAGGTGATAGACTTCTGACCGACATCCACTATAAACCCACTGACTCCCATAGCTATCTAGACTACACTTCTTCCCATCTTGCCTCTACTCCCCTACTCCCAATTCCTCCGTCTACGCCGCACCTGCTCCCAGGATGAGACGTTCCACACCAGGGCATCAGACATGTCCTCATTCTTCAGGGAACGGGGGTTCCCCTCCCCTACTATAGATGAGGCTCTCACCAGGGTCTCTTCAATACCCCGCAACACTGCTCTCTCTCCCCATCCCCCCACTCGGAACAAGGGCAGAGTCCCCCTAGTCCTCACCTTCCACCCCACTAGCCGTCACATACAACAAATAGTCATCCGTCATTTTCGCCACCCCCAACGTGACCCCACCACTCGCCACATCTTCCCATCTCCCCCCATGTCTGCTTTCCGCAAAGACCGCTCCCTCCGTAACTCCCTGGTCAATTCTTCCCTTCCCACCCGCACCACCCCCTCCCCGGGCACTTTCCCTTGCAACCGCAAGAGATGCTACACTTGTCGCTTTACCTCCCCCCTCGACTCCATTCAAGGACCCAAGCAGTCGTTCCAGGTGCGACAGAGGTTCACCTGCACCTCCTCCAACCTCATCTATTGCATCCGCTGCTCTAGATGTCAGCTGATCTACATCGGTTAGACCAAGCGTAGGCTTGGCGATCGCTTCGCCGAACACCTCCGCTCGGTCCGCTTTAACCAACCTGATCTCCCTGTGGCTCAGCATTTCAACTCCCCCTCCCAGTCTGAAGAAGGGTTTCGGCCTGAAAAGTTGCCTATTTCCTTCGCTCCATAGATGCTGCCTCACCCGCTGAGTTTCTCCAGCACTTTTGTCTACCTTCAATTTTCCAGCATCTGCAGTTCCTTCTTGAACAGTATGTAAACAGTCTCTTTGGCCCACTGTGATCGCGCCGACCAGCGATCACCCATACATTAGTTCTACATTACAAAGCGGGGACAAATTATTGAAATCAATCAATCAGTTTTATTCATCACTTGCACATAAAGTGCAAGTGAAATGAATTTGCCAGCAGCGGTACAATGAAAAACACACAAAAACACAATAAAAATTTAACACAAACATCCACCACAGCATTCATCACTGTGGTGGAAGGCACAAAATTTGGCCAGTCCTCCTCCATTTCCCCCCGTGGTCGGGACCTCAACCTCAACCCTCCGCAGCGAGCGTCCAGATGAGTAAAAGTCCAGGTAACTCCCACCGCGGCTTTAGGTTGGTGTAGGCCGCAGACCGGCGGTCGGAGATTTAAAGTTCCCGCCTCGCCGCAGCCAGAAGCACCGCAGACCGCAGGGCCGGCGGTCGAAGCTCCCCTCCAGGGGTCCCCGGCGAGGGACCCCGCTCCTAATGGTAAGTCCCCGCCGCGCTCGCGGTAGATGTAGGCCACGGGCCGGCAGTGAGAGCTTCTTCTTCTCCCGGGTCCCCAACGAGGGATTCCAGGCTGCAAACTCTGCGCCGGCTGGAGCTCTGCAGACTGCAGCTTCAGGCTGCAGCGGGCCAGCGAACGGAGCGCTCCCCTCCGGCGAGGGCTCGCCCGCTCCACGCAGAAAGTCCACGCTGCGCCCGCGGCTGAAGCCCCGGGCGCGTCTCCGGAAAAGGCCGCACCGATCCTTGATGTTAGGCCACAAGGGAGGCGTCATGGAAAACGTCGCTTCTCCTTGGAGGAGGCGACCAAAGCGGCTTCCTCCCCACACCACCACCCACACAAAACACACAGAGAAACATTAAAAACATACATTAAAACACACTAAAAAAATTAAAAAAGTAGAAAAAACTGACACGCTGCTGGCAGGGCTGCCGACTTGCAGCACCCCCATCGACCCAATTAACCTACAAACCTGCACATCTTTGAGATATTGGAGGAAACCGGAGCACCTGGAGAAACCAACACGTTCATGGAGAGAATGTACAAACATCACACAAACAGCGCCCGTAGTCAGGATTGAACCTGGGACTCTGGCTCTGTAAGGCAGCAACTAGCCAATCAGCAACAATAAGGTGTGTAGGTAAGAACTGCATATGCTGGTTTAAATTAAAGGTAGACACAAAATGCTGGAGTAACTCAGCGGGACAGGCAGCATTTCTGGAGAGAAGGAATGGGTGATGTTTCGGGTCGAGACCCTTCTTCAGACTCAATAGCAACAGTAAGGACTGGTCGGTGAACTTTTGTAACTTTGTCAGCACCAGAAACGTAGAAAAACTTGTGTATAGCCTCGGTAAGGTCTGCTACATAATTTTACCGGGTTGTATGCAAAATAAAGCATTTCACCATACCTATGTATCTGTGACAATAGAATATCATTGGATCATTGAATTGAATCGACAGCTGCACCACTGTGCAGCCCAAATGTTTTGATGCAGTTTTTTCACTAGCATTTTAATCGAGAAAGAATTCTAATTAGTTTGACTAGTTTTACCGTCGTCCTGGTGAGATTTATTGTCTGCATAACTCGTTTCCACCTAGCCCACAGCCAACAATGAGTCGTTTCCTTGATCATCGTTATTGTTTTGCGTATCGTTCATTCATTTGTTCTATATCTCTATCACCGTCTATATCTCTCGTTTCCTTTCCCCTGACCCTCAGTCTGAAGGGTCTCGCCCTGAAACATCAACCATTCTTTCTCTCCTGTGATGCTGCCTGCCCCGGTGAGTTACTCCATCATTTTGTGTCCATCTTTGGTGTACATCAGCATCTGCAGTTCCCTGCTACTCAGGCGAGACCCCGGTTCCCTTTCCTCTCCTATCGGCCTCGCTCCTTGTCTGTCGTCATCAGCTGTGCCTGTCACTCGGAGGCTCGGCCGCGGGCCAGTGGACGACATAATCGGGAGCTCGCAGGTCACAGGTGGTAACCTGTTTTTCCGGAGCTCCCGCAACTACAACTGCGTCCGCTAGACTGGAGGGCGGCAGCTTCGACCACCGCGGAGTTTGAACCGGCCCGTTTGCGGAGCTCGGATTCAGCCGCGGGACTTACCTACCATCACCCGGCGGGGCCACAACATCGGAGGCTTGGATTGCCTCAGTGCAGAGGGAGAACAAGGAGGGAAGAGACAATGACATTGGGACTTTAAACTGTGTTGAGTGTTTGTTATTTATTCTATGTTATGACTGCAGGCTAAACCATTTCGTTGCACTGAAAAGTGCAATGACAATAAATTGAATCAAATCAAATCAAACTACGCCATCCTTCCTACAGCAGGGTGATCAAAAGTGAACACAATGCTGCCTGTCTCCACCATCTTGTGCAGGGAGGATCTAATGCCCCCTTCACACCCAGGCACGCACATAATATATGATGAGCGTTTGGAGGCACTGGGCCTGTACTCGCTGGAGTTTAGAAGGATGAGGGGCCACCTCATTGAAACTTGCCGAATAGTGGAAGGCCTGGATGAAGTGGATGTGGAGGTGATGTTTCCACTAGTGGGAGAGTCTAGGACTAGAGGGCACAGCCTCAGAATTAAAGGATGTTCATTTAGGATGAAGATGAGGAGGAATTTCTTTAGCCAGAGGGTGGTGAATCTGTGGAATGATTTGCCACAGTGGATATTTTTAAGGCAGAGATTGATAGAGTCTTGATTAGTCCGGATGTCAGAAGTTATGGGGGAAACATAGGAGAATGGGGTTAGGACGGGGAGAGATAGATCAGCCATGATTGAATTGGCCCAATTCTGCTCCTATCATCTTATGAATATGTTCAAGAAGGAACTGCAGATGCTGGAAGATCGAAGGTACACAAGAATGCTGGAGAAACTCAGCGGGTGCAGCAGCATCTATGGAGCGAAGGAAATAGGTGACGTTTCGGGCCGAAACCCTTCTTCAGACTGACCTCTCGCATTGGGCATCGCGCAGACGCATGGCAGCCTGCCGGCACCGACCACAGCTGCGCGTGCGCACCAACCATGGGCGCCGGCACCCAGGGAAGTGGGGGCGCATGCGCACTCTCCCAGCGGCGTGCGCCCGCCGAACGGTGGCGCGCATGCGTGTGTGTCCGGTGCCGGCGGGTCCGGTTTCCAGGGGAGCGCGCGATGGCGGCGGCGGCGGCCGCGGGATGTGAGCACTACCGGCGCTCGTGCCGCCTGCAGGTGAGGCCAACCGCCGCCCACACACACACACACACACACACACACACATAGACATAGACATAGACATAGATCCCCCCCAACACACACACACACACAACACCCCCCTCTACACACATAACCGACACATCCCCCCCCCGAGAAACGACAGCACACACACACACATAGATCCCCCCAACACACACACACACACACACACACACACATAGACATAGATCCCCCCAACACACAACACCCCCTCCACACACACACACACATATAGACATAGATCCCCCCAACACACACCCCCCTCTACACACACACACACAGACATAGATCCCCCCAACACACACACACACCCCTCTACACACACACACACAACACACACATAGACATAGATCCCCCCAACACACAACACACACCCCCTCTACACACACACACACAGACATAGATCCCCCCAACACACAACACACAACACACACCCCCCTCTACACACACACACACACACACATAGATAGACCCCCCCCAACACACAACACCCCCTCTACACACACACACACAGACATAGATCCCCCCCAACACACAACACCCCCCTCTACACACACACACACACATAGACATAGATCCACACAACACACACCCCCCTCTACACACACACACACAGACATAGATCCCCCCAACACACACACACACACCCCTCTACACACACACACACAACACACACATAGACATAGATCCCCCCAACACACAACACACACCCCCTCTACACACACACACACAGACATAGATCCCCCCAACACACACACACACACCCCTCTACACACACACACACAACACACACATAGACAGATCCCCCCAACACACAACACACACACACATAGACATAGATCCCCCCAACACACAGCACACACCACCCTCTACACACACACACATAGACATAGATCCCCCAACACACACACACACACACACACACATAGACATAGATCCCCCCAACACACAACACACCCCCCCCTCTACACACACACACACACACATAACCGACACATCCCCCCACGACAAACGACAGCCCACACACACACACACACACATAGACATAGATCCACACAACACACAACACACACCCCCCTCTACACACACACACACACACATAGATAGACCCCCCCCAACACACAACACCCCCTCTACACACACACACACACACACACACATAACCGACACATCCCCCCCCCGACAAACGACAGCCCACACACACACACACATAGATCCCCCCAACACACACACAACACACACATAGACATAGATCCCCCCAACACACAACACCCCCCCTCTATACACACACACACACACACATAGACATAGATCCCCCCCAACACACAACACACACACACACACACTCACCCACCCACACACACACATACACCCACACACACACACACACACACACACACACACACAGACATAGATCCCCCCAACACACAACACCCCCGTCTACACATACACACAACCGCTGCCACCCCCGGCAAACGACAACCAACACACCCGCCATAAACCCCCCCAACAAACACCCCCCCCCCTACACACACATACGCCCCCCAACCAACAACACCACCCTCTACACACGCCACCTCCAACCAACTGCAACCCCCCCTCTACACACATCACCCCCATCCTCCACACTCTCCCCACACATCAACCACCTCCCATCAAACACCTCTATACACACACACACGCCATCCTCAACCAACAACAACCCCTCCTCTACAAACACACCCACACACCCCCCCTCCACACACCCACACAACTCCCCCATCTACACACACAATCGCCATACCCCCCCCCAACGAATAACAACCCCCTCCCACCACCCTACACATCATCCGCACAACCCCCTCTACAAACCCATACAACTGCCACATTCAACCCCCCCTCCACATCAACCCCCCCCCCACATCAACCCCCTCCACATCAACCCCCCCCCACATCAACCCCCTCCACATCAACCCCCCCCACATCAACCCCCTCCACATCAACCCCCCCCACATCAACCCCCTCCACATCAACCCCCCCCCACATCAACCCCCTCCACATCAACCCCCCCACATCAACCCCCTCCACATCAGCCCCCCCCCACACCCCCCCCTCCACATCAACCCCCTCCACATCAACCCCCCCCACATCAACCCCCTCCACATCAGCCCCCCCCCACACCCCCCCCTCCACATCAACCCCCTCCACATCAACCCCCCCCACATCAGCCCCCCCTCCACATCACCCCCCTCACATCAACCCCCTCCACATCAACCCCCTCCACATCACCCCCCCCACATCAACCCCCTCCACATCAACCCCCTCCACATCACCCCCCCCACATCAACCCCCTCCACATCAACCCCCCCCACATCAACCCCCTCCACATCAGCCCCCCCCTCCACATCAACCCCCTCCACATCAACCCCCTCCACATCAGCCCCCCCTCCACATCAACCCCCTCCACATCAGCCCCCCCTCCACATCAACCCCCTCCACATCACCCCCCTCACATCAACCCCCTCCACATCACCCCCCTCACATCAGCCCCCCCTCCACATCAACACCCCTCCACATCAACCCCTCCACATCAACCCCCTCCACATCACCCCCCTCACATCAGCCCCCCCTCCACATCAACCCCCTCCACATCAACCCCCTCCACATCAACCCCCTCCACATCACCCCCCTCACATCAGCCCCCCCTCCACATCAACCCCCTCCACATCAACCCCCTCCACATCAACCCCCTCCACATCAACCCCCTCCACATCACCCCCCTCACATCAACCCCCTCCACATCAACCCCCTCCACATCACCCCCCTCACATCAACCCCACACCCCCCCCTCCACAAACCGCCACCTCAACCTCCTCAACCCCTCTACTTAACCTCCCCCCCTCCTCCACATCACCCCCCCATCCTCCACAAACCCCATTCTCCGTGACGCCTGCAAGTGAGCGGAGCAACCGTCACCTCAACAAACACAACCCCCTCCCCTTAACCTCCCTTCCCCCCTCAACCCCTCTCTTCCTTCCTCCTCCCCAGCCTCCAACCCCCCCCCCCTGCCTCAACCCCTCCCCTCCTCTCATTCCTCCTCCCCCTCAACCCCCCTTCCCCTCAACAAACCCCCCTCCCCTCAGCCCCCCATTTCCCCCTCCCCTTTACCCTTTTCCCTCTCCCCCCTATACCCCACGCCCCCCACTCTCCCCCTCCTGCCCTTTACCCCCATTCCCTCTCCCGCCCCATTACGCCTTCCCCCCATTCCCCATTCCATTAATTCCATGAATGTCCTTTAATATTAATTTGCACTGCAATCTTGCACTCCTTGTATTTAGTATAGCATTTATCGTTGCTGTGTGGACACTGTTTAGTTTAGAAATACAGCGTCGAAACAGGCCCCTTCAGCCCACCGAGTCCATGCCCTGTACATCAGCACTATCCTAAACACTAGGGACAATTTATAATCTTGACTCAGGCCAAGTAACCTACAAATCTGTATGTCCTTTGGAGTGTGGGAGGAAACCGGAGCACCCAGGAAAAACTCCGTACAGACAGCACCTATAGTCAGGATCGAACCCAGGAATCTGCCACTGTAAGACAGCAACTCCACCACTGTGCCACCGTGCTGCCCATGTGGCAAGGAATGTTATTGCCCCCTGGTGTATATGACAATAATCTAACGTAATCTGTTGTTCTTACACTTAAGCAACAGAACCAACTATGGAAATCAAATACTGCCGACACTAGTGAGTGGGATGTGAGCTCAATTCCCGTGCCTCGGAGACGTTCTGGGAGTTCCGAGGTCGGCTATGGGATGCGCCCTGAGGCTGAGCGGAGACGAGGGGACATAGAACACAGAACAGTACAGCATAAGTACAGGCCCTTCGGCCTAGAATGTCTGCTGAACATGATGCCGACCATCTGCCTGCACTTGATGCATATTCCCCCGGTCCCTGCATATCCATGTGTCTAAAAGCCTCATAAATACCACTCACATCTACTTAATCAACATCACCCTTGCTTCCCGGCACTCACCACTCTCTAGTGTAAAAACCTCATCCCACACATCTCCTTTAAACTTTGTTCCTCTCACATTAAAGCTATGACCTATGGAAATCTAAAATAAAAACAGAAAAGAAAATATTCCACATACCTCCAGTTTATAATTGAATTGAATCATTGATTCAGGGACAGTTTCTTCCTAGCTGTATCAGGCACCCGAACCATCCTCTCTAGAGACCCTCGGACTATGATTAATTGGCCATTATTGGACTTTTTGCACTAATGTCACCCCCTTTATCCTTTATCTGGACAGCTTGATTGTAATCATGTATAGATAGACCTGCAGACTGGATAGCATTAACTACTATTTTTACATTTGTTGAACAATTGTAAATTGTCTCTAGTGTGTGGGATAGTGCTAGTGTACGGGGTGATCTCTGGTTGGCGCGGATTCGGTGGGCCAACGGGCCTGTTTCTGTGCCATATCAATCTATGTCTATGACAGAGGTAATTTCTAAAAGGTGATTTTTGATCTTCCAGGCGCCATGCTGTGGGAAGTTTTACATCTGCCGTCTGTGTCACGACGACGCGGAGAATCATCAGCTCGACCGCTTCAAGGTCACTCATGTTCAATGCGCAAAGTGTGAGATAGTGCAGAAGGTGGGTCTGAGCCGAGCAATTGCAGACGCTTTCACTGGAAACGCTACCCTGTGTTAATAACTCCACAGTAAAGTTAGCGTCACTTTCAATTAATGCTTGCTTCCAGCTAAGGCCATGTGGTGACACAACATCAGTGCCACTGCAACGCAGTCACAGGGGCCTGCATTATGCACTGCCTGCATAACTCGTTATTACCTAGCCCACAGCCAACAATAGATCATTGTGGGCACGACCTTTCCTTGATCGTCGTTACCTTTTTGTGTATTTTTCATTCATTTGTTCTATATCTCTCTATATCACCGTCTATATCTCTCCTTTCTTTTCCCCTGACTCTGTCTGAAGAAGGGTCTGGACCCTAAACTTCACCTATTCCTTTTCTCCAGAGATGCTGGAGACTCGCTGAGTTCCTCCAACTTTTTGTGTCTATGTTTAGTGTTCATCAGCTGCATAACATCCAATTCACTTTGAGAAAACGCACATAGCAGAACTGCCTGTATTTTCATAATATAATTATTTTGCATAGAATCATCAGCTCGACCGCTTCAAGGTCACTCATGTTCAATGCGCAAAGTGTGAGATAGTGCAGAAGGTGGGTCTGAGCCGAGCAATTGCAGACGCTTTCACTGGAAACGCTATCCTGTGTTAATAACTCCACAGTAAAGTTAGCGTCACTTTCAATTAATGCTTGCTTCCAGCTAAGGCCATGTGGTGACACAACATCAGTGCCACTGCAACGCAGTCACAGGGGCCTGCATTTATTCCTGACCTCCAGAGATTATCTATGTCAGGTTTTACATGTCCTCCCTTTCAACACGTGGGTTTCCTCCGATCGATTTGGTTCCATCCAGCTCGGAAACGGGTCCTTCGGCACACCTTATCCATTGACATTCTAGGATTGTCCCATTTGCCTGCCTTGAATCTTTTTAATAGTATGTTTATTTTTGTAAATGTAAGCTAAAAATACTAACGGCTATGTGCTACACTGTTTTAACCGCGCATGTTAATAGATGCAAGGACAAAGTGCTGGAGTAACTTAGCGGGTCTGACAGCATGTCTGGAGAACGTGGATAGATTCCGTTTTTGGTCGGGACCCTTCTTCCGATTGATCAATGCTTCCTTGATTACCAAATGCTCCCTTGATTACCTGAGATCTGCGCCTGTCGATACAAGTGATTGCTTGCAATTTCAACGGTCACCCATGGTGAATCTGACAGGCTGTGTCCTTCATAGACATTTGCTTCTGATTTCTACCATGAGGTTGCATTAGTTTAGTTTAGAGATAGAGTGTGGAAACAGGCCCTTTGGCCCACCAGGTCTATGCCGACCACGATCATCCGTTCTCTAGCTCTATCCAACACACTGGGGTCAATATTACATTTTACAAAAGCCAATTAACATATAAACCTGCACTTCTTTGGGATTTGGGGGGAAAACCGGAGCACCCAGCGAAAACTCCCGAGGTCACAGAGACAACATACAAACTCTAAACAGACAGTGCCTGTAGTCAGGATCGAACCCAGGTCTCTGGCGCTGTCAGGCAGCAGCTCTACCATTGCACTACTGTGCTGACCCAGTTACGTGGAAACGGATTTCCAAGAGCACTTTGCTTGCCAATTTGCTAAGTAAATTTTAAATGGATCTTTTGTTCCCGATCAAAATAGCCTTACAACCAACTATGTCTATGTAATGTAATTTGCGTTCCCAACAACTTGTAACCTTTGCATCCCCACTCTCCATCCGTCCCCCACCCCACCTAGTTGTCGTACTAGTTTCATTGTCGTCCTGTTGAGTTTCACTGCCTGCATAACTCGTTATTACCTAGCCCACAGCCAACAATAGATCATTGTGGGCACGACCTTTCCTTGATCGTCGTTACCTTTTTGTGTATTTTTCATTCATTTGTTCTATATCTCTCTATATCACCGTCTATATCTCTCCTTTCTTTTCCCCTGACTCTCAGTCTGAAGAAGGGTCTGGACCCTAAACTTCACCTATTCCTTTTCTCCAGAGATGCTGGAGACTCGCTGAGTTCCTCCAACTTTTTGTGTCTATGTTTAGTGTTCATCAGCTGCATAACATCCAATTCACTTTGAGAAAACGCACATAGCAGAACTGCCTGTATTTTCATAATATAATTATTTTGCATAGTAATTACATCATATCGTTAGACTTTAGAGATAGAGCAGATAAACAGGCCTTTCAGTCCACTGGGTCCTCGCCATCGATTACCCTGTACACTAAAACTATCCTCGAGATAATTTACAATTTTAACCAAAGCCAATTAACCGACAAACCTGTGCACCTTTGAAGTGTGGGAGGGAGCACCCAGAGGAAACCCACGTGGTCACGGGGAGAATGCACAATCTCCATACAGACAGCATAGTGAGGATCGAACCTGGGTCTCTTGCACAGCGAGGCAGCAACTCTACCGCTATGCCACTGTGCCACCCCTATATCGCTGCAGCTCAGTCTGGTATAAAAGTCAAATGTTATTTTGAAATATACTTTTGAAAAATATGTTTTTTTGAACATTAACATAGTCTGAAGAAGGGTCCCGACCCGAACTCTCACCTATCCATGTTCTCCGGAGATGCTGTCTGACCCGCTGAGTTACTCCAGCACTTTCTCTTTTTTTTTTTGTAAACCAGCATCTGCAATCCTTGTTTCAATTCTGTTTTAATGTATTTTCACTGCAGGTTCAAAAGAGCTGTGAAAGCTGTCAAACAGAGTTTGGGGAATATTACTGTGACACCTGTCACCTGTTTGATGTGGACAAGAAACAATATCACTGTCTGTCATGTGGCATTTGCAGGCGAGTATTCATGGGCCCTTTTGATGCTTATTTTTAAAATCCTTTATTCTTGCACTAATGTGTGCTCATCGAAGTAACTTTAACCTGATTTTGATAAATTAGAGGGGAGCAGGGAATACATTGATAATTGATTGCATATTAAAATTAGTCAGTTGTTGCAGCAGTGAAAATTGTAAGTAGCTAACATTTTTTTACACAATTTGTTGTTTATGACCCAGATAAAAATGGCCTTAAAGGGAGGTGGAAACTTGCAAACAAAGGATTCTATATAAAAGTAAGCTGCTAATCTCATAAAGTATTACAGAGTTTCGCAAAGAAAGTTTGGTACTGAGCCACATAAAGGAGATAATCAAAATCTTGTGAGGAAGTTAGCCAATTCTTTACGACATTGCTTGTAAGCATATTAGTGTTTGCTAGTGGTGCCATGCGCACCTCCCTGACTCGTATTACTTTAGTCTGCCTGACTTGACACACTAAGCTTTTGCTGACTTTATAAGACTAGTACCGCATGCTCAGGGAAACAGTAACAAAAGGCGGTACTTCTGTCATTGCTGATGCCATTTTTAGACCAAAACATTACACAATTTCCTATTTGGGTTCAACATAGAAAAAGGAACAGGTCCAGCAAAGTTTCTCAGGCATTCTTTGCATTTAATCCGGACAAAACTATGAGAGCACATTTGAAATCTCCACCCAGAAGTTCCCCCAAAATGTGGCGCCCAGGCAGGGTGAGTGGGCCAATCTTGACCTCAGCGAACTTCCGCGGCTGGCCTTCCAACCCGCGGGTTTAATTTCCCCCCCCGCAGCCGGGGCTCTGGATCTCCGGCCCAGCCAGATCCATTCCCATAACCGACGTCTGAGACTGACTTTGCAGGCCGGTATCTCGACTCCCCAGTGTCCTATGCGGACTGTTCTGGTACGGTTCAACTCCCCTCGGAGGCCGTGACCTCTGTTGGTCCAGCGAAACATATAATTAATGAAGAACCTGGAATCAAAGGTGCTGGCAAATCGGTGGTGGACCTGTACTACTTAGATGAAAGTTTATTTTTGAATGTTGAACTATGTGCACTATTTGATTGATAGGTTGAAAGATACAGCATGGAAACAGACACTTCAGCCCACTGTGTCCACGCTGAACGTCGATCACCTGTTCACATGAGTTCTATATTATCTCACTTTCACATCCACTCGCTACATACGAGGGACAATTTACAGAGGGCCAATTAAACTACAAACCCTCACGTACTTAGGATGTGGAAAGAAACTGTAGCACCCAGAGGAAACCCACTCGGACGTAGGGAGAATTTTCCAAACTCCACACAGTCTGAACCCTTTACCAGCTGCTCCACTGTGCCGCACTATGCCATGCAGAAAATTCAGTGTCAAGTTAAAGATTATGATCACATTGTTCATGTTAGCTTATTGATCATATCCGTTCATAGCAGTGTTGATTGGGAGGAATATTAGCCCCAGCAAACTGGGGAGCACTGCTATTTTCAAACCAACACCTCTGCATATTTTCATTGATCCATGAGGTAATGGGGCATTGGTGTAATATCTCATGCAAAATGTGGGACTCCCCCTGCACTGGATGGTCAGTGTGTACTCCTCTAAACTCGATGAATGTTATGATATATTCTGTTAATTTTCCATTGCAGGATTGGACCAGAAGATAACTTTTTCCACTGTGTGAAGTGTAACTTGTGTCTAGCTACTCATCTCCGTGGGAAGCACAAGGTAGGTAAGACTTGGTTTACGAGTGCATTGGGCCTCAATGTGTCTCTTATCCTTTACGCTCTAATTTGTTCATGTTCTTGGAGCAGAATTAGGCAATTTGGCCCATCATGTCTACTCCGCCATTCAATCATCCTTCCCTTTCAACCCCATTCTCCTGCCTTCTCCCCATAACCCCTGCCACCCGCACTAATCAAGCATCTGTCAATCTTCACCTTAAAAATATCCATTGCCTTGGCCTCTACAGCTGTCTGTGATATTGATTTGCACAGATTAACCATCCTCTGACTAAAGGAATTTCTCATCTTCTTTCTAAAGGTGCAGGAGGTACAGATTTTATTCTGAGGCTGCTTCTAGTCCTAGGTTCTCCCACTAGTGGAAACATATATATTCACTATCCAGACCTCTCACTATTCAGTAAGTTTTAATGAGGTCCCCCTCATCCGTCTAAACTCCAATGAGTACAGGCCCAGTGCCGTCAAACACTCATCATATGTTAACCCAATTGTCAGGTGCACAACTGCGGTGAGCTACTGGTACAAGAAAATCTTGCTTGCAGCAGCTTCACAGGCATATGGATTCAGACAATCACTAAAGCAAATTGTCCATAAATAACACACAAATTTCGAAAAGAAAGACTGTGGAAAAAGATATGACGTTAGTGCTAAACATAATTAGAAAAGCAACAAGCCTCTGGTAGTGCAAGAAGTGGTCCATAGTGTTCCGTTGCTGAGGTAGGATTAGGGTTGTGAGCGTCGGGCCAAGCACCTGATGGTTGTAGGAGAGTGGCTGTTCCTGAACCTGGGGTTGTGGGACTTCAGGCTTCTGTACCTCCTGCACGACGGTAGCAGTGGGGTGGGCACGACCTGGATGGTGCAGATCCTTGATGGTAGATGCCGCCGCCTTGGGGCAACACCTGGTGTAGATGCTTTTGATGATGGGGAGGCCGGGCTGGGTCCATCATTCTCTGCATCCTCTTGTGTTCCTTTGTGTTGGAATTACCACACCAGGCCGTGATGCAACTAGTCAAGATACTTTCTTCAGTGCATCTGTAGAGGGTTGTTAGATTATTCGGTGACATGCTGAATCTCTGCTCTTTCTGGGTAGAGAAGCATACTTGCGCTTGGAATTTTTCACTCACATTGGATAGAAATTTGCAGTCTGGCCCCAAGAGGGCACCAAAGCCACATATTAAAAGCCAAAAGTCAGAAGAAAAAAACATTTTTAGAAAGGAAGAGGAATTTCTTCAGTCAGAGGGTTGTGAATCTGTGGAATTCACTGTCCCAAGCGACTGAACGCCAAGTCAGTGGGTATTTTTAAGGTGCAGTTTGACAGATTCTAGATTAGTACGGGTGTCAGGGGTTATGGAGAGAAGGCAGGAAAATGGGGTTGAGAGGGAAAGATAGATCAGCCATGATTGAATGGCAGATAGACTTGATGGGCCGAATGGCCTAATTCTGCTTCTATAACTTGTGAACTTATGAACTTTATATAAAATATTATAATTTCATTAAAAGCAAGATTATTGTAAATTTGATAGGAGATACAAGGAACTGCAGAAGAAGTTACAAAGAACTGAAGTAAAGGGCCTGTCCCACTTGGCCGTCATTTATGTGACAGGCTGGTAGTGACTGACGCGCGATGGTCGTGTGCGTCATCATACGATTGGAGATAAGACACAAAATGCTGGAGTAACTCAGCGGGACCGGCAGCATCTCTGGAGAGAAGGAATGGATCATGTTTCGGGTCGAGACTCTTCTTCAGTCTGAAGAAGGGTCTCGACCCGAAACGTCACCCATTGCTTCTCTCCAGAGATGCTGCCGGTCCTGCTGAGTTACTCCAGCATTTTGTGTCTTATCTCCAATCGTCTTGGCCCCGCTCTGGGAGTAGGAGTGGGGGCGGATCCGGATCCGCAATGGGTCGTTTGCCTGCTTCCGCTGCTGTTGGAGGTGAGACGTTGACCGCTCCAGGGTCTTGGGCCTATCCCACTTTGGCTGTCAGTTACGCGACAGGCCGGTGGCGCGCGAAGATTTCATGCCGGACAAAGTCCACACTCCTCCACGCCACTCCACACTCCTCCACGCCACTACATGCGCCCGTCCCGCGCTACCCACACGCTAGCAGATCGCGTAAATGGCGCGCGGATGAAGGCCAAGTGGCACAGGCCCTTAACTTAGCAGGTCCGGCAGCATCTCTGGAGAACATGGAAATCCATATTCTCATGAGATGCTGCTTGACCCGCTGAGTTACTCCAGCCCATTGTGTCTTTTGGCTGTGGTAAAATTGATAGGAGATGGAAGGGACTGCAGGTGCTGGTGTACAAAAGAAGATACAAAGTGCTGAAGTAACTCAGTTGGTCAGGCAGCCCGGTCCTTCACGGTCACAGCCCTCCCCTCTGTCGAAATCATTCACATGACCTGCTGAGTTACTCTCGCACTTAGGGTCTTCTATTGTGTTAAAGTTGTAATTTAAGGAGCTCAGGTAAGTATAAAAAATGTAGTGATCGGATTGAATTTGGGACTCTGGGAGGATGCATAACCAATCAGTTGTACTGGTACCGAAGCAAAAGGCTGGAGTAACTCAGTGGGTCAGGCAGCATCTCTCGAGAAAAGGAATAGGTTTCGGGTCGAGACCTTTCTTCAGACAGTCAGGGGAAAGGGGAACGAGAGATATAGACGGCACTGAGGAGAAATGAATGGAAGATATGCAAAAAAGCAATGATAATCAGGGAAATGTAAGGCATTGCTGGCAGTGGGAAAGGTGACAATGAGTATACACACAGAGGAACTCAACAGAATGACAGTAAAACGTCCGCCTTGACGTAGAGCTTTTTTTCCCATCTCTTCTGCCTCCATGCTTTGTTCTATGGGAAGGAGTCCTCACCACCCAGTGATGACCCCTTCTCCATCTCCCCTCTTGGACTCCCCCGGATGGCCTTCACCGTCTTTAGACCTTTTTATTTCTAACTGCCGGCGTGACATCAACCGTCGCAACTTTTCCACTCCCCTTACCTACTCCAACCTCACCCCCACTGAAAGTACAGCCCTCCGCTCACTCTGCAGCAACCCTGACATTATCATAAAACCCACCGACAAGGGAGGTGTCGTGGTAGTCTGGCGAGCTGAACTCAACTGCACTGAGGCCAGGCGACAGTTCTCGGACATCTCATCCTACATATCCTTGGACCATGACCCCCACAGCTAAGCACCAGGCCTTAATCTCACAGACCATTTTTGATTTTATCACTTCCAGCTGTCTGCCCTCTAGAGCCTCCAACCTTATCGTTTCCCAGCCCCGTACTGCACAGTTTTACCTTCTCCCCAAAATCCTCAAACACAACTGTCCTGGCAGACCATTTGTTTCTGCCTGCTCCTGTCCCACTGAATTCATTTCCAAGTACCTCTACTCTCTCCAATCCCTCCTGGCACAATCTCTCCCTATCTATGTCCTTTCGTCTCAACAATGACTTCAGTTTTCCAGGCTCCCTCATCTTTACTATGGACGTTCAGTCACTACACCTCCATCCCGCACCAGGAAGGTCTTCAAGCCCTCCATTTCTTCCTTGACCGCAGAACCAGCCAATTTCTCTCTATCAACACTCTCCACAGCCTAGCAGAGCTGGTCCTTATTCTTAACAAATTCTCCTTCTACTCCTCCCACCTCCTCCAAATCCATGGCCACTTGTATGGGCCACAGCTATGCCTGCCTCTTTGTAAAGTACGTTGAACGTACCAGGCGTACACTAGCCCTATCCCTGAACTCTATCTCCGCTACATAGACGACTGCAGCTGGGCTACCTCCTGCACCCACGTAGAACTCACGAAATTCATTAACCTCACTACTAATTTCCATCTTGCACTCAAATTCCATTGGACCATCTCCAACATCTCCGTACCGTTTCATGATCTCACCGTCTCCATTGTAGGAAATAGACTATCGACTGACATCTAGTATAAACCTACTGACCACCACAGCTATCTAGACTACACTTCTTCCTACCCTGCCTCCTACAAAAACTATCACCTACTCCCAATTTCTCCATCTACGCCGCATCTGCGCCCAAGATGAGGTTTTCCATACCAGGACATCTGAGATGTCCTCATCCAATAGGGAAAGGGGGTTTCCTCTTCCATCATAGATGAGGCCCTCACAAAGGTCTCGATATCCACAGCTCCACTCTTGTTCCCCCTCCCCCCAGTGGCAAAAGGGACAGACTCCCCCTTGTCCTCACCTTTCATCCCATCAGCCATCGCATTCAGCACATAATCCTCCGACATTTTCGCAAACCTCCAACGGGATCCCATCACTAGCCACATCTTCCCATCTCCACTCCTTTCCGCCTTCCGCAGAGACCGGTCCCTCCGCAACTCCCTGGTTAACTCATCCCTTTCCACAACTAAACCACCCCCTCCCCTGCAGGAGATGCAATACTTGTCCCCATACCTCCTCCCTCAACTCCGTCCAAGGACCCCGACAGTCCTTTCAGGTGAGACGGATGTTCACTTGCATCTCCTCCAACCTCATCTACTGTATCTGCTGTTCCAGGTGTGGAATCCTTTATATTGGCGATACCAAGCGCAGACTCGGCGATCGTTTCACTGAACACCTCCGCTCAGTCCACCTAAACCTACATGATCTCCTGCTTGCGAAACACTTTAACTTCCTGTCCCATTCCCACACTGACCTTTCTGTCCTGGGCCTCCACTGTCAGAGCGAGGCCACACCGTAAATTGGTGGAACAGCACCTCATATTTCACTTGGGCAGCTTACACCCCAGCAGTATGAATATTGACTTCTCTTAACATCAAGTCACCCTTACTTTTCCTCTCTCTCTCCATCCCTCTCCGACCAATCTGACTGTCCTCCTGATTACATTTTATCTTTGTATGCTTCGTTTTCACCTACCTCTATCTAACAATGATCTATTCTACATTTTCCTTGATCTTAGGCCCCTTTGATCTGTCATTTTCGCACCTACCCTTCCATATCATTCTGTCAACCTTTCCCTTGACTCAATTTGATGAAGGGTCACGACCCAAAACATCACCCATTCCTTCTATTCAGAGATGCTGCCTGTCCCACTGAGTTACTCCAGCATTTTGTGTCTATGACAGTAAAAATACCTGTCCATTGGTTGGACTCGTGGACACCATAATGGCTCGGACACAGCAATGTCATGTAAATGAAAGTAGTCATGTTTAGTATTTTGTTGCATTTCCTTTGCATGCAATGACTGCTTGAAGCCTGTGATTCATGGACATCACCAGTTGCTGAGGTCTTCCCTCTGCCAGGCCTGTATTGCAGCCATTTTTAGCTTATGCTTGTTTTAGGGGCCAGTCCCCTTCAGTTTTCTCTTCAGCATATAAAAGGCATGTTCGGGTTGAGAGCGGGTGATTGTCGTGGCCACTCAAGAATTGACCATTTTTTAGCTTTGAAAGCTCCTTTGTTGCTTTAGCAGTATGTTTGGGATCATTGTCTTGCTGTAGAATGAACCGCTGGCCAATGAGTTTTGAGGTATTTGTTTCAACTGGAGCAGATAAGATGTGTTCATTATGCTACTACCATCAGCAGTTGTATCATCAATGAAGATAAGTGAGCCAGTACCTTCAGCAGCCATACATGCCCAGGCCACAACACCCCCACCACCATGTTTCACAGATGAGGTTGTATGCTTTGGATCTTGGGCAGTTCCTTCTCTCCTCCATACTTTGCTCTTGCCATCACTCTATGTTAATCTTTGTCTCATCTGTCCACAAGACCTTTTTCCAGAACTGTGGTTGCTCTTTTAAGTACTTCTTGGCAAATTGTAACCTGGCCATCCTATTTTTGCAGCTAACCAGTGGTTTGCATCTTGCAGGGTAGCCTCTGTATTTCTGTCATTAAATTTTCTGCGGACAATGGTCATTGACAAATCCACACCTGTCTCCTGAAGAGTGTTTCTGACAGGTGTTTGGGGATTTTTCTTTATTATAGAGAGAATTCTTCTGTCATCAGCTGTGGAGGTCTTCCTTGGCCTGCCAGTCCCTTTGTGATTAGTAAGCTCACCAGTGCTCTCTTTCTTCTTAATTATGTTTCAAACAGTTGATTTTGGTAAGCCTAAGGGTTGGCAGATGTCTCTAACAGTTTTGTTTCTCAGTCTCATCATGGCTTCTTAGACTTTCATTGGCACAACTTTGGTCCTCATGTTGATAAACAGCAATAAAAGTTTCCAAAGGTGATGGAAAGACTGGAGGAAAGACTAGATGCTGAGAGCTCTCTTATACCTGCATTAAGGAGGCATTTAAACACACCTGAGCAATTACAAACACCTGTGAAGCCATGTGTCCCACACATTATGGTGCCCTGAAATGGGGGGACTATGTATAAACACAGCTTTAATTTCTACATGGTGAAACCAAAATGTATAAAAATACCCTTTAATAAATTCTGACAATGTGCACTGAACCACATGTGATTTTTTATATTACAAATCTCAAATTGTGGAGTACAGAGACAAATAAATAAATGATGGGTTTTTGTCCCAAACATTATGGAGGGCACTGTATATGGCTCGATTGTAATCATGTATAGTCTTTCTGCTGACTGGATAGCGTGCAACAAAATAAAAGTTTTACACAATACTTCAGTACATGTGACAATAAACTAAACTAAAGTAAACATTTCCAGTACTGGGCCTGCAGCTTGTGTCTTGGTGATTCAAGTGCTCATTGGCTATAGAAATGTTGTGAGAGTGTCTGCCCCCACCATTCCATCAGGCTGTTCCTTCGGATTCCACCTCCCCTCTGGGCAAGAGCGGAACTCGTTATCAAAACATGAAGGGGACGGGGGACACAATTTTTTGGCGGCCACTCGCGCATGCGCACACTCACACACGCGCGAGGCTTTGGTGGCTCAATCCAGCGCTAAATGCAGCTCAACTCTGCCTGTCTCACCAGGTTATCTACAGCCCTGTCTGGACTGACAGGACACCAGCGCTGCTTCTCCGCGCTGGCCATATTTCCCGCAAGTCCAGGAAGGGTTGTAAGCTCACCCGGCGGGACAGGCAGAGTTAGCTGGGTTTAGCGTTTTTTCTCTGCGCTGGCCTGTCTGATTCCCGACCAAAGATCCTATAGCGGAGAATCTTTGCTGCCGACCTCTCTGGTACTCAGGAGGGGACAGGACAGTGCCGGAGAGCCGGCCGGGATCGATCCTGCCTGAGGATGAAGCGCTGGTCTGTGCCACGTCTCCCTCCTCCAATCACCGTGCTCTACCCTCAGTCCCCCCCCCCCCACTCCTCCCTCCTCCAATCATCGCGCTGAATCATGTCCCGCCCCCATTGCCTGCTGACCGACGTCCCCTCCAATCGGCGCCCTCGATCATCAGTCCCACCCCCACTGTCTTGCGGAAAGCGGAGATTTCACCGGATTTTAAAATCCGGATTACAAAAACTAGGGGGAGATGTCCCCCACCTCTCAAAACATGGAGGGGACGTGTCCCCTCTGGCCCCCCCGGGTTTTCCGCCCTTGCCTCTGGGTCCTCCATCTTTCTGGTATTGAACCTTTGTTTCCTATGTCCTGCCTTGCCAAACCAGCCAGCTATTCACTGGATTTCTGATAGTTGACTTGTTATCATTGCCACCCATTTATCTGCGTTCAATATCACGACAGCGATCCATTTCTTCTGTTGTGATTTGTCATTGTTCTCGACTCACCTCTTCCCCCTAATGTTCAGTCTCCTGTTATGTAAATGTCATAGAGTCAAACAGCGTGCAAACAGGCCCCTTGGCCCAACTTGCCCACACAGACCAACGTTTCCCATCTACACAAGTCCCACCTGCCTGTGTTTGGTCCATATCCCTCTCAAACTATCCTATCCATGTACCTATCCAAATGTTTCTTAAACATTATGATAGTACCTACCTCCATCTTCTCTGGCTGCTCGTTGCATATACCCGCCATCCTTTGTGTAAAAAAGTTCCCCCTGGATTCCTATTAAATCTTTCTCCCCTCACCTTTAATGTATGTTCTCGATTCCCCTACTCTGAAAGGTTTACCCTCTCTATTTCCCTCATGATTTTGTTCACCTTTACAAGATCACCCCTTATGCTCCTGAACTCCAAGAGTTCTAGCCTGCTCAACCTCTCCTTGTATCTCAGGCCTTGGAGTCCTGGCAACATCCTTGTAAATCTTCTCTGCACTCTATCCAGCTTGACACCATCATTCCTATAACTGGTGTCCAAAACATAAAAGTTGGTACACATAGAAAGAAATAGACCTGGTCTGGGGTTCATAGCAAAGTGTGGTTAATCTTTATTAAGTGCTGGAGTCAGTCACTAATCCTTGGAATTGATCAGAGTATTTATCCTTTGTTTAAGAAGGAACTGCAGATGCTGGAAAATCGAAGGTAGACAAAAATGCTGGAGAAACTCAGCGGGTGAGGCAGCATCTGTGGAGCGTAGGAAATAAGCGACGTTTCGGGTCGAGACGCTTCGGGTCGCTTATTTCCTTCGCTCCATAGATGCTGCCTCACTCGCTGAGTTTTTCCAGCATTTTTGTCTACCTTAGAGTATTTATCCTTGGTATATTTAACCTTTCCCTGCTTTTAATTGCTTTACAATTAATGATATTTGAACTCTGACTCTGGGCTTCTTTCCCCTTCAGTGTGTTGAAAACGTTTCACGACAGAATTGTCCAGTATGCATGGAGGTAAGATCAAACTCTATGTTGAAGATGCCATTCGGTCTGCTAGCTACAAATATTTTCTACATTTCAGATCTGACCACTGGGCACTTAATCATCGCCATTCCATAAACAATTGATGAATTAAGCCTTTGGACCGAAAGCATAAATGTTGTTTGCGATTTGCGTACCTTCTAAAACCTTCTACCTTCGATTTGTGTACCTTCTAAAACCTTCTACCTTCGATTTGTGTACCTTCTAAAACCTTCTGTTTTAGTTTAGTTTATAGACACAGTGGGAACAGGCCCTTCGAGTCCACACCCATTCACACCAGTTTTATGTTATCCCACCTTCTCATTCACTACAGATGCGCTGTAGAGTGCATTTTATCGGGATGCATCACAGCATGGTTTGGGAACAACTCCATCCAAGACCACAAGAAATTGCAGCAAATTGTGGATGCAGCCCAGACCATCACACAAACCAACTTCCCTTCTATTGACTCCAATTATACCTCACATGGTCTCGGCAAGGCCAGCAGCATAATCAAGGACCAGTCACATGCTTGCCACACCCGCTTCTCCCCTCTCCCATCGGGCAAAATGTATCGAAGTGTGAAAATGCATATCTCCAGTTTCAGGAACAGTTTCTTCCCAGTTGTTATCAGGCAACTGAACGATCCTACCAACAGCTAGAGAGCAGTCCTGAATCATTATCTATCACATTGGACTATCTTTGATCAGATTTTACTGGCTTTATCTTGCACTAAACGTTATTTACACATTTCCCTCTATTATGTATCTGTACACTGAATGGCTCGATGGTAATCATGTATTGTCTTTCCGCTAACTGGTTAGCACGCAACAAAAGCTTTTCATTGTACCGTGGCAAAAACTAAACTCAAACTCTCTATGCACTGGGGGAGATTGAGAGGGGGCAATTAACCTACAAACCCGCACGTCTTTGGGATGTGAGAGGGAAGAGGAGCACCTCGGGGAAGCCCATGTGGTCACAGGAAGAATGTGAAAGCTCCACACAGACAGCACCCAAGTCCTAGACTGAACTTGGGTTTGTGGTGCTGTGAGGCAGCAACTCTACCAGCTGTACCGCCCCTAGACAGGACATTTGGGAATTTTAGTCCTTACACTTGACCCTTTGTTTTGTAATTCTCCTGACTCTCTCATTTTTACTGTATCAGGACATTCACACTTCCCGCATTGGAGCTCATGTCCTGGACTGCGGACATCTTCTTCACAGGTAGGTGAACTAACTTATAATTTGAACTAAGTGATGATTTGAGCAAAGGTGTATTCTGGTCTGCGGTCCTGTGTGACCTACATCCATTCATGCAGTCTGAAGAAGGGTCGCGGCCTGAAACGTTGCCTATTTCCTTCGCTCCATAGATGCTGCCTCACCCGCTGAGTTTCTCCAGCACTTTTGTGTACCTTCCATTCGTTAAACTAGTTTGTTAAAGGCATAGAGTCAGAGCATGGGAACAGGCCATTTTGCCAACCATGTCCGTGCAACCAAGTTGGCATTGATGGCCTGTCCCATTGTCTGCATTTGGCCCATATCCCCCTGAGTTACTCCAGCATTTTGTATCTATTTTCCTTCCAATCCATATATCTGTCCAATTGGTTTTTTTTAAAGATGTAATTGTATCTGCTTCTATAGCTTCCTCTGGGAGCTCATTCCAGATACGGACTAGTCTCTGAAAATATGAGCCTTGAGCTCTCGCTGAAATCTCTCCCCTCTCACTTTGTCTATGTCCTCTAGTTTTAGAATCCTCTACCCTGGGTAAAAGAGCGTTCAGTTTATCAGTGCCCCTCATGATCTTGTACACCTCAATAAGGTCACCCCTCAGCCTCCTATACGCCAAAGAAAAAAGTCCCAGCCTATCCACCCTCTTGCATGATTCCCTGTGGTTTTATCCCCCCAAAAGATGCAAGGTGCTGGAGTAACAGCGGCTCAGGCAACACATCTGGAGAACATGGATAGGTCACGTTTTGGTTCGGAGCTCTTCTTCAAAGAATGGTCCCTGCCCAAAATGTCACCTATCCCATGTTCTCCAGAGTTGCAGTCTGACTGGCTGAGTTACTCCAGCACTTTGTGTCTTTTTATGTAAGCCAGCATATGCAGTTCCTTGTTTCTACATCCGTGGTTCTAACGCTCCTGATCTGAATTCTACACTGGAATTCCTTGCATGAATGTGACTTGCCTCAATGGCTGCTTCTTTAATTAGACACTTTAGTGTGACTATGTAGCTGAAATTCCTTGCTATTTTCCTCTTAACATTGTTGAACTAATAGAAGTATATAAGGACTGAAGTGTGTTAATTGAATTTTCCATATCTGGAAACTCAGATAAACTCTGAAGCTCATAATTTGGAATCACATTGCTGCTTAAGGCAAGAACCTAGCACAGGGCACTATCTAATGATCTGTTGTGTGCAGAGAGAGAGAAATTATGGACTAGAATTTGTCAGAGTGAGTAATGTTCTGCGTAACTTTGTCCTCACTAATAGAGTCATACAACGTCATTCAATAATCTGATAATAGCGTGGAAAAAGCTGTTCTTGATCTGATCAAACTTTCTTTCAAGCTTTTGTATTTTCTGCCCGACGGGAGAGAGGAGAAGAGGGAATGATCAGGGGGCCAGTGGTTCCAGATTGTATTTGCTGCTTTCCCTTGGGCAGCGTAAAGTGTAGATGGAGTCGATGATGGGAGTCTGGTCTGTATAATGGATTGAGCGACAGCTGAAATTTCTTGGGTAGAGCTGTTGCTAAACCAAGTTGTGATTATACCCTGACAGGATGTTTCCCAAGGTAGGGAGGAAGTTCCAATGATTTGAAGTTATAGTTCAAGCAGAGTGTCAAACCTGTGATTCTGATTCACCTGGAGTTTTATGCTCAGTTCCGAGTCATAGATTCATACATTGTGGAAGCAGACCCTTCGGCCCAACTTGTCCACGCCGACCAGCATGCTCCATCTACACTCATCCCACCTGCCTGCATTTGGCCCATATCCCTCTAAACCTAACCTATCCTGCTTAAATGTATCCTAGATGTTGTTATAGTACCTGCCTCAACTATCTCCTCTGGCAACTGGTTCCATATACCTACCACCCTTTGTGTAAAAAAAATGTTACCCCTCGGGTACCTATTAAATCTTCCTCCCGCATCTCCTTAAACCTCTGTCCTCTGGTTCTTGATTCTCCTACTCTGGGCAAAATACTCTGTCCTGCAGATTTGGAAAGATGCCAAGGCCTTGGGGAGGTTGCATGGGAAATTTGACAGGAATGAGGAACATTCATTTATATAGAGAGGCTTATGCTATTTTCCTTGAGAGATCATTTAATGAAGAGGACAAATAGAGCAGACAAGAAGACAGGAATTATTTTACCTAATGACGTGGAGTTTTAGAACGCTCTCTTTAAAATGGTGGTGGATGTGGATTCGGGAACTTTAAGGGGAGTTGGGGAAGTACAGTAAACACTCATTATAAGAGACCGTGGTGGAGGGAGAGAGGGGGGATGGTGTCTGTTATTGCCGATTGTCCGGTGTAATCGAGTAAGATATCATTGTATGTAGTTGAACCCAAGAACTGCGGAAGCGGCAGTAGGTGAGAGGGGAAGGAGTCCCACTGTGACCCTCTCGTCCTGTTGGTGGCCGCGGCCCGAGGAATGCACTGTCACCGGGAGATACAATGTGAGCAGCATCAATGGGACCATGGGATAAAGAAGGGTTCGCTGGTGCGCTTTGCGAGGAGTGGGGTGACTTTGGAAGCCAAGGTGGCATCGGCAGGTGTCCGCTATAACCAAAATTGATTATAAAGGGGTCCTTTAAGAGCAAATGTTTACTGTATTTCTAAAGGAATGTTTTGCGGGATTATTGGAATGAGGTAGCGCAGGCATAATGGCTCGGACGGTCACTTCCTGAGTCATGTAATTCTGAAATGCCTCTTCATTGGGCCATTCAGGTTTCCATTAGGTAATTAAATATAAGCCAGAAAGCCTTGCATTTCTTCGGCACCTTGAATCTCTTGGCTGCGCTGAAGTGACTCTCAATCAATACACTATCTTTGTGCAATGCCCACTTTATTGCAACAGCCAATTCATGTTCATAAATTATAGGAGCAGAATTAGGACATTCAGCACATCAGCACATCTACTCTGCAATTCAATCATGGCTGTTCTATCGTTCCCTCTCAATCCCATTCTCCGGCCTTCACCCCATAACCCCTGACACCCCTGCTGATCAAGAACCTATTAATCTCCACCTTAAAAATATCTATTGACTTGACTCTATAACAAGGAGGCGCAGCGTTACAGCGCTAGACTCCTGGGTTGGATCCTAACTACTGGTACTGTCTGTACTGAATTTGTACTTTCTCCTTGTGACTGTGTGGGTTTCATTCAGTTAATTGGCGTCTATAAATTGTTCCTAGTGTCTAGGAGAGACCCAGTGTATGGGTCAAGTCAAGTCAACTTTATTTGTCACATACGTGATCGTGGTCGACACAGACTCGATGGACCAAAGGGCCAGTTGCCACAGTATATCTCTGAACCAAATAATATGAAACAATGATCGACTTTATACTGAACATGATCGGCTTTATATTGCAAATGAGTGCAATTATCCAAATTACCAGTCAAATGTGGCTACTAATTAAAATTAGACTTTGTGAATTTTATTTGTTTTTATTTGAGAAATTTATTTGCTTTTTATTTTTCTCTCCAGGACTTGCTATGAAATGCTGTTTAATAAAGGGTGAGTTTCTATTTTATATAGTCATAGTCACATACAGTGTGAAAGGCCCATCGGCCCAACTAACCTACTTTGACCAACATACCGCATCTACTCTACTCCCACCTGCCTGCGTTTGGCACATATCCCTCTAAACCTGTCCTTTCAATGTACCTGTCCAAATGTTTCTTAACGTTCTGCCTTAAGTACCTCCTCCGGCAATTTATTCCATAAACTTACTACCTTTGTATAAAACCATTGTCCCTCAGGTTCCCATTAAATCTTTCCCCCATCACATTAAACCTATGTCAATTCCCCTACTCTGGGTAAAACACTCAGAGCATTTACCTGAGCAATTCCTCTCATGATCTTGTGCACCTCTATAAGATCACACTCATCCTCCTGTGCTCCAAAGAATAGTCCTAGTTGCTCAACCTCTCCTTATAGCTCAGGCCCTCGAGTCCTGGCAACGTCCTTATAAATCGTTACTGCATCCATTCCAGCTTAACATCTTCAGTGAGCAAAACTGTACACAATACTCTTTAAGTGTAGTCTCACCAATGCCTTGTACAACAGTAATATGTTCTAACTTCTATACTCAATACTCTGACTGATGAAGGCCAATGTGCCAGAAGCCCCCTTGATCACCCTATCTACCTGTGCCGCCACCTTCAAGGAGCTATGTACCTGCACTCCTCGACCCCTCTATAACACCCCACAGAGCCCTACCATTCACTGTGTAGGTCCTGCCCTTAGACTTCCAAAAATGCAACACCTCACACTTCTCTTTCTTAAACTCAATCAACCATTCGTCAGCGCACCCTGCCCAACCGGTCAATCAAAATCAACAAAAGCTTTTCGCTGTACCTCAGTACAAGTGACAATAAACTAAACTCAACTCAACTCAAACTCATATTGCTGCAATTTTTTTCTATCTACCACTTTAGTATCATCTGCAAACTTCCTAATCATGCCTTGTACGTTCTCATCCAAATCATTGATATAGATGACAAACAGCAATGGGCCCAACACCGAACCCTGAGGCACACCACAAGCCTCCAGTCCGAAAATCAACTTTCTACCATCATCCTCTGGTTCCTTCCACAAATCCAATTTTCTATCCATTCAACTATCTCTCCTTGGATCCCATGCAATCTAACCTTCCAGAGCAGCCAACCACGAGGAACACTTGTCAAACACTTTGCTGGTCCATATATATAACGCCTGTAGACATAAAAAGCTGGGGTACCTCAGCGGGACAGGCAGCATCTCTGGAGAGAAGGAATCGAGACCTTTCTTCAGACTGTCTCAACCCGAAACATCACCCATTCCTTCTCTCCAGAGATACTGCCTGTCCCGCAGTTACTCCAGCATTTGTGTCTATCTTCGCTTTAAACCAGCATCTGCAGTCCCTTCTTACATATATAATGCCTACACCTCTGCCCTCATCACCCTTTTGGGTCACATCCTCAAAAAACCCAATAAGATTTGTGAGACAATCTCCTACTTACAAAACCATGCTGACTACCCCTAATCAGCCCCTGTCCATCTAAATGCATGTACAGTGGCTTGCAAAAGTATTCATACCCCTTGAACTTTTCCACATTTTGTCACGTTACAACTACAAACGTAAATGTATTTTATTGGGATTTTATGTGATAGACCAACACAAAGTGGCGCATAATTGTGAAGTGGAAGGAAAATGATACATGGTTTTCAAATTTTTTTACAAATAAAAAACTGAAAAGTGTGGAGTGCAAAAGTATTCAGCCCCCTTTACTCTGATACCCCTAAATAAAATCCAGTGCAACCAATTGCCTTCAGATGTCACCTAATCAGTAAATAGAGTCCACTTGTGTGTAATCACTCAGAACTGCTGTAGCTTTGGGAGCAACAGCAGCAGGAGCTTAGCAAGAGATACGACTGATTGGCTCTAGCCCAAGTGGGAGGAGAGAAGTGAAAACAGTTAAAGTAGGTGCCAAGGACAGGCAGACTTGACTCAGAACTGCTGTAGTTTTGGGAGCAACAGCAGCAGGAGGTTAGCAAGAGATATGACTGATTGGCTCTAGCCCAAGTGGGAGGAGAGAAGTGAGTCAGTGCTGGGAAAACAGTTGAAAACTGAGGAATTTGGTTTGTAAATTGGTAAATCAGGCAATTTATCAGTCAATTTAAGCAAGACTGCTCTTTGCGAGCGGCAGTGAGTGAGCGGCCTTGTGAGGGAAGTGCCCTGTGAGAAAACTGTGAGTCTTTGGCTCGAGAGTCTTCGGCGAGAAGAAGGAAATGTCAGGCAAGCTGATTCAGTGCGATGCTTGCAGTATGTGGGAGGTCAAGGACACCGCCAGTGCCTCTGGCTGCTACAAATGCGAGAAGTGCATCCAGGTGGAGCTCCTGAAGGGCCGTGTTGGGGAACTGGAGAAGCAAGTGGATGACCTCCGGTTCGTCCGAGAAACGGAGTCGTTCCTCGACAAGTCCTACAGTACGATTGTTACACCTAAGGTACTGGAAGAGAGAAGGTGGGAGACAGTAAGAACGGGAGGTAAGCATGGAATGCCAACGTCCCCAGGTGTTATACCTCTTGTGAACAGGTTCACCCACTTAGAAGCTGTCGGGACAGAAGAGGTGTTTACACTGGGCGACGGACTGGCTTGTGATGCGAATAGGGCTGTTGAGCCAAAACCAAAAAGGCCTAAGGCAAGCAACGCCATTGTAGTGGGAGACTCCATTGTGAGAGGTACCGACAGAGGTTTCTGCGGCAACAGACGGGATGCGAGGATGGTGTGCTGCCTTCCTGGTGCCAGGATCCAGGATGTCACGGACAGAGTGCAGAAAATCCTCAAGGGCGATGGTGAACATCCGGAAGTGGTAGTGCATGTCGGCACAAACGATGTCGGAAAGAAGGGGATGAATATTCTGCAGCGTGACTTTAGAGAGCTCGGAAAAATGCTGAAAAGCAGGACCTCCAGGGTTGTTATCTCCGGTTTGCTTCCAGTTCCTCGTGCTGGCGAGAGCAGGAACAGGGAGATACGGGACCTGAACGTGTGGCTGAGGAACTGGTGCACGGGGCAGGGATTTAGATTCTTAGATCACTGGGATCTGTTTTGGGGTAAGTGGGAACTGTACAAAAGGGACGGATTGCATCCTAACAGGTGGGGGACCAGCATTCTGGCAGGCAGGTTTGCCACTGCTACACGGGTGGTTTTAAACTGAATAAGGGGGGTGGGGCGTCGAATGGGATAGTGGAGGATGGAGTTAAAGAGAACGGGTTTCTTAAATGTGTGCTCGTAGAGACAGAGGGGTGTAAAATGAGGGTAGAAGCAATAGGTAGCAAGGTGAAAAGTAAAAGTGGCAGGCAGACAAAACCAGGGCAAAAATCAGAAAGGGCCACTTTTCAACATAATTGTATAAGGGGTAAGAGTGTTGTAAAAACAAGCCTGAAGGCTTTGTGTCTCAATGCAAGGAGCATTCGTAATAAGGTGGATGAGTTGAATGTGCAGATAGCTATTAATGACTATGATATAGTTGGGATCACGGAGACATGGCTCCAGGGTGACCAAGGCTGGGAGCTGAACATCCAAGGATATTCAATATTCAGGAAGGATAGAGAGAAAGGAAAAGGAAGTGGGGTAGCGTTGCTGATTAGAGAGGAGATTAACGCAATGGAAAGGAAGGACATTAGTTTGGAGGATGTGGAATCGGTATGGGTAGAGCTGCGAAACACTAAGGGGCAGAAAACGCTGGTGGGTGTTGTGTACAGGCCACCTAACAGTAGTAGTGAAGTTGGAGATGGTATCAAACAGGAAATTAGAAATGCGTGCGACAAAGGCAAAACCGTTATAATGGGTGACTTCAATCTACATATAGATTGGGTGAATCAAATTGGCAGGGGTGCTGAGGAAGAGGATTTCTTGGAATGTATGCGGGATAGTTATCTAAATCAACATGTAGAGGAACCAACGAGAGAGCAGGCTATTTTAGACTGGGTATTGAGTAATGAGGAAGGGTTAGTTAGCAGTCTTGTTGTACGTGCCCCCTTGGGCAAGAGTGACCATAATATGGTTGAGTTCTTCATTAGGATGGAGAGTGACATTGTTAATTCAGAAACAATGGTTCTGAACTTAAAGAAAGGTAACTTTGAGGGTATGAGACGTGAATTGGCCAAGATTGACTGGCAATTAATTCTAAAAGGGTTGACGGTGGATATGCAATGGAAGACATTTAAAGACTGCATGGATGAACTACAAAAATTGTTCATCCCAGTTTGGCAAAAGAATAAATCAGGGAAGGTAGTGCATCCGTGGATAACAAGGGAAATCAGGGATAGTATCAAAGCGAAGGATGATGCGTACAAATTAGCCAGAAAAAGCAGCATACCGGAGGACTGGGAGAAATTCAGAGACCAGCAGAGGAGGACAAAGGGCTTAATTAGGAAAGGAAAAATAGATTATGAAAGAAAACTGGCAGGGAACATAAAAACTGACTGCAAAAGTTTTTATAGATATGTGAAAAGAAAGAGATTAGTTAAAACAAATGTAGGTCCCTTGCAGTCAGAAACAGGTGAGTTGATCATGGGGAACAAGGATATGGCGGACCAATTGAATAACTACTTTGGTTCCGTCTTCACTAAGGAAGACATAAATAATCTGCCGGAAATAGCAGGGGACCGTGGGTCAAAGGAGTTGGAGGAATTGAGTGAAATCCAGGTTAGCCGGGAAGTGGTGTTGGGTAAATTGAATGGATTAAAGGCCGATAAATCCCCAGGGCCAGATAGGCTGCATCCCAGAGTACTTAAGGAAGTAGCTCCAGAAATAGTGGATGCATTAGTAATAATCTTTCAAAACTCTTAGATTCTGGAGTAGTTCCTGAGGATTGGCGGGTAGCAAACGTAACCCCACTTTTTAAGAAGGGAGGGAGAGAGAAAACGGGGAATTACAGACCAGTTAGTCTAACATCGGTAGTGGGGAAACTGCTAGAGTCAGTTATTAAAGATGGGATAGCAGCACATTTGGAAAGTGGTGAAATCATTGGACAAAGTCAGCATGGATTTACAAAAGGTAAATCATGTCTGACGAATCTTATAGAATTCTTCGAGGATGTAACTAGTAGCGTGGATAGGGGAGAACCAGTGGATGTGGTGTATCTGGACTTCCAGAAGGCTTTCGACAAGGTCCCACATAAGAGATTAGTATACAAACTTAAAGCACACGGCATTGGGGGTTCAGTATTGATGTGGATAGAGAACTGGCTGGCAAACAGGAAGCAAAGAGTAGGAGTAAACGGGTCCTTTTCACAATGGCAGGCAGTGACTAGTGGGGTACCGCAAGGCTCAGTGCTGGGACCCCAGCTATTTACAATATATATTAATGATCTGGATGAGGGAATTGAAGGCAATATCTCCAAGTTTGCGGATGACACTAAGCTGGGGGGCAGGGTTAGCTGTGAGGAGGATGCTAGGAGACTGCAAGGTGACTTGGATAGGCTGGGTGAGTGGGCAAATGTTTGGCTGATGCAGTATAATGTGGATAAATGTGAGGTTATCCATTTTGGTGGCAAAAACAGGAAAGCAGACTATTATCTAAATGGTGGCCGACTAGGAAAAGGGGAGATGCAGCGAGACCTGGGTGTCATGGTACACCAGTCATTGAAAGTAGGCATGCAGGTGCAGCAGGCAGTGAAGAAAGCGAATGGTATGTTAGCTTTCATAGCAAAAGGATTTGAGTATAGGAGCAGGGAGGTTCTACTGCAGTTGTACAGGGTCTTGGTGAGACCACACCTGGAGTATTGCGTACAGTTTTGGTCTCCAAATCTGAGGAAGGACATTATTGCCATAGAGGGAGTGCAGAGAAGGTTCACCAGACTGATTCCTGGGATGTCAGGACTGTCTTATGAAGAAAGACTGGATAGACTTGGTTTATACTCTCTAGAATTTAGGAGATTGAGAGGGGATCTTATAGAAACTTACAAAATTCTTAAGGGGTTGGACAGGCTAGATGCAGGAAGATTGCTCCCGATGTTGGGGAAGTCCAGGACAAGGGGTCACAGCTTAAGGATAAGTGGGAAATCCTTTAAAACCGAGATGAGAAGAACTTTTTTCACACAGAGAGTGGTGAATCTCTGGAACTCTCTGCCACAGAGGGTAGTCGAGGCCAGTTCATTGGCTATATTTAAGAGGGAGTTAGATGTGGCCCTTGTGGCCACATCTAAGGGGATCAGAGGGTATGGAGAGAAGGCAGGTACGGGATACTGAGTTGGATGATCAGCCATGATCATATTGAATGGCGGTGCAGGCTCGAAGGGCCGAATGGCCTACTCCTGCACCTAATTTCTATGTTTCTATGTTTCTAATCTAATCTCAGTATAAATACAGCTGTTCTGTGAAGGCCTCAGAGGTTTATTAGAGAACATTAGTGAACAAACAGCATCATGAAGCCCAAGGAACACACCAGACAGGTCAGGGATAAAGTTGTGGAGAAGTTTAAAGCAGGGTTAGGTTATAAAAATATATCCCAAGCTTTGAACATCTCACGGAGCACTGTTCAATCCATCATCTGAAAATGGAAAGAGTATGGCACAACTGCAAACCTACCAAGACATGGTCGTCCACCTAAACTGACAGGCCGGGCAAGGAAAGCATTGATCAGAGAAGCAGCCAAGAGGCCCGTGGTAACTCTGGAGGAGCTGCAGAGATCCACAACTCAGGTGGGAGAATCTGTCCACAGGACAACTATTAGTCGTGCATTCCACAAATCGGGCCTTTATGGAAGAGTGGCAAGAAGAAAGCCATTGTTGAAAAAAATCCATAAGAAGTCCCGTTTGCAGTTTGCCACAAGCCATGTGGGGGACACAGCAAACATGTGGAGGAAGGTGCTCTGGTCAGATGAGACCAAAATTGAAGTTTTTGGCCTAAATGCAAAACGCTATGTGTGGCGGAAAACTAACACTGCACATCACCCTGAACACACCATACCCACAGTGAAACATGGTGGTGGCAGCATCATGCTGTGGGGATGCTTTTCTTCAGCAGGGACAGGGAAGCTGGTCAGAGTTGATGGGAAGATGGATGGAGCCAAATACAGGGCAATCTTGGAAGAAAACCTGTTAGAGTCTGCAAAAGACTTGAGACTGGGGCAGAGGTTCACCTTCCAGCAGGACAACTACCCTAAACATACAGCCAGAGCTACAATGGAATGGTTTAGATCAAAGCATATTCATGTGTTAGAATGGCCCAGTCAAAGTCCAGACCTAAATTCAATTGAGAATCTCTGGCAAGACTTGAAAATTGCTATTCACAGATGCTCTCCATCCAATCTGACTGAGCTTGAGCTATTTTGCAAAGAAGAATGGGCAAAAATTTCAGTCTCTAGATGTGCAAAGCTGGTAGAGACATACCCCAAAAGACTTGCAGCTGTAATTGCAGCGAAAGGTGGTTCTACAAAGTATTGACTCAGGGGGGCTAAATACTTTTGCACGCCACACTTTTCAGTTTTTTATTTGTAAAAAAATTTGAAAACCATGTATCATTTTACCTCCACTTCACAATTATGCACCACTTTGTGTTGGTCTATAACATAAAATCCCAATGAAATATATTTACGTTTGTGGTTGTAACGTGACAAAATGTGGAAACATTCAAGGGGTAAGAATACTTTTGCAAGCCACTGTATATCTCTCAGAATACTCCCTAATATCTTTCTGACCACAGATGGCCTGTAGATCTGGCCTGTAGTTCCCAAGCTTATCACAATAGCCCTTCTTAAATAGAGGCACAACATTTGTCTCCCTCCAGTTTAACACCACCCCACCTGTATTTAATGACATAAATCGCTGCCAGGGCACCTGCAATTTCCTCTCTAATTCCCAGTGTCCTCGGATATATCTGATCAGTCCCGGGAGATTTGTCTACCTTCATACTTCAGCGTCTCATCGACTGTAATACTGACTGCCCTTAAGACACTCCCATTGACTGGCCCAGGTTCCGCAGTCCTCATTTCTTTCTCTATGATAAAAACAGGGAAAAGTCTGAAGAAGGCTCCCGCCCCGAAACGTCACCCATTCCTTCTCTGCAGAGATGCTGCTTGTCCCACTGAGTTACTCCAGCATATTGTGTCTATCTTCGGTTTAAAGCAGCATCTGCAGTTCCTTCCTGCACACAGTGTTGTCCACTTTGATTCCTAAGGGTGCTCACTCTCTTTCTGGTTACCCATTTTCCTTTAATGGTGGTGTGAGCCTGGAATGCTCTGCCGTGTGCGATGTGAGAATTTTGGACAGACATGTGGATATGCAGGAAATGGAATGATATATGGATTACACACAACCATATAGAAATAAGGAACTGCAGTTGCTGGGTTTACAAAATAGGACACAAAGTGCTGGAGTAACTGGTTCAGGCAGCATCTCTGGAGAACACGGATAGGTGGATAGAACCCTTCTTCAGACTGAAGAAGGAACTGACCAAATTACCATCTAACCATGTTCTCCAGAGATGTTGCCTGACCCCCTGAATTACTCAGCACTGTGTCCTTTTGGATGCAGAAAGATAAAGGTTGATCATGACATCCTATTGGACACCGTGAGCCAAAGGGTTTGCTACTGTGCTGTACTGTTCTATGTCAACTAAACTAAACGGTGGCACAGCGGTAGAGTTGCTGCCTTACAGCACCAGAGTTTGCACATACTCCCCGTGACCATGTGGGTTTTCTCCAGGTGCTCCGGTTTCCCGCAAACTCCAAAGACGTACAGGTTTGTAAGTTAATTGGCTTTGGTAAAGACTAAATTATTCCTAGTGTGTAGGATAGTACAAGTGTACGGGAATCACTGGTCGGCGTGGACTCCGTGAACTGCGAAGGGCCTGTTCCCGCGCTGTATCTCTAAACTAAACTAAATTAAACACCTCCGACTGCAGTGCAATGTAGAATAATGCATGCTGTGACTGCCCCATGCAAGTTTTATGTGTGTGACTGTTGTTTCAGAGCATATAGGTGCCCTCTGTGTATGAGGTCTGCTACCAACATGACTAAATACTGGGAAGAGCTGGACTCTGAAATAGCCCAGACCCCCATGCCAACAGACTACCTGAACATGGCTGTTAAGGTAAGAGCTGAATTATACACAACCACTGTGATTGTCTCTGCATTAACTCCAGACAACAATTAAAGCTGCAAACTTAATGTCCGGGCGAAACCATATAACCATATAACAATTACAGCACGGAAACAGGCCATCTCGGCCCTTCTAGTCCGTGCCGAACACGTATTCTCCCCTAGTCCCATCTACCTGCACTCAGACCATAACCCTCCATTCCTTTCCCGTCCATATAACTATCCAATTTATTTTTAAATGATAAAATCGAACCTGCCTCCACCACCTTCACTGGAAGCTCATTCCACACAGCTACCACTCTCTGAGTAAAGAAGTTTCCCCTCATGTTACCCCTAAACTTCTGTCCCTTAATTCTCAAGTCATGTCCTCTTGTTTGAATCTTCCCTACTCTCAGTGGGAAAAGCTTATCCATGTCAACTCTGTCTATCCCTCTCATCATTTTAAAGACCTCTATCAAGTCCCCCCTTAACCTTCTGCACTCCAAAGAATAAAGACCTAACTTGTTCAACCTTTCTCTGTAACTTAGTTGCTGAAACCCAGGCAACATTCTAGTAAATCTCTGTACTCTCTCTATTTTGTTGACATCCTTCCTATAATTAGGCGACGAAAATTGTACACCATACTCCAGAATTGGCCTCACCAATACCTTGTACAATTTTAACATTACATCCCAACTTCTATACTCAATGCTCTGATTTATAAAGGCCAGCACACCAAAAGCTTTCTTTACCACCCTATCTACATGAGATTCCACCTTCAGGGAACTGTGCACAGTTATTCCTAGATCCCTCTGTTCAACTGCATTCCTCAATTCGCTACCATTTACCATGTACGTCCTATTTTGATTTGTCCTGCCAAGATGTAGCACCTCACACTTATCAGCATTAAACTCCATCTGCCATCTTTCAGCCCACTCTTCCAACTGGCCTAAATCTCTCTGTAGACTTTGAAAATCTACTTCATTATCCACAACACCACCCATCTTAGTATCATCTGCATACTTACCAATCCAATTTACCACACCATCATCCAGATCATTGATGTACATGACAAACAACAGTGGACCCAACACAGATCCCTGAGGCACCCCACTAGTCACTGGCCTCCAACCTGACAAACAGCCATCCACCATTACTCTCTGGCATCTCCCATTCAGCCACTGTTGAATCCATCTTGCTACTCCACCATTAATACCCAACAATTGAACCTTCTTAACCAACCTTCCATGAGGAACCTTGTCAAAGGCCTTACTGAAGTCCATATATACAACATCCACTGCTTTACCCTCATCAATTTCCCGAGTAACCTCTTCAAAAAATTCAAGAAGATTAGTCAAACATGACCTTCCAGGCACAAATCCATGTTGACTGTTCCTAATCAGACCCTGTTTATCCAGATGCTTATATATATTATCTCTAAGTATCCTTTCCATTAATTTGCCCACCACTGACGTCAAACTAACAGGTCTATAATTGCTAGGTTTACTCTTAGAACCCTTTTTAAACAATGGAACAACATGCGCAGTACGCCAATCCTCCGGCACTATTTCCGTTTCTAATGACATTTGAAATATTTCTGTCATAGCCCCTGCTATTTCTGCACTAACTTCCCTCAATGTCCTTGGGAATATCCTGTCCGGACCTGGTGACTTATCCACTTTTATATTTTTCAAAAGTGTCAGTACTTCCTCTTCTTTGAATCTCATAGTTTCCATAGCTACTCTACTTGTTTCCCTTACCTCACATAATTCAATATCCTTCTCCTTGGTGAATATCGAAGAAAATAAATTGTTCAATATCTCCCCCATCTCTTTTGGCTCTGCAGATAGCTGTCCACTCTGACTCTCTAATGGACCAATTTTATCCCTCGTTATCCTTTTGCTATTAATATAGCTGTAGAAACCCTTTGGATTTACATTCACCTTACTTGCCAAAGCAACCTCAAATTTAGAGTTTAGTTCTGCAGACACAAATAAACTGCAAATGTTAGAAACACAAACTGCTGGAGGATCTCAGCTGGTCAGGCAGCATCTGTGGAGGGAAATGGACAGATGTTATTTTAGTGCAGGAAAGAACTGCAGATGCTGGTTTAAATCGAAGATAGACACAAAATGCTGGAGTAACTCAGCGGGTCAGGCAGCATCACTGGAGAGAAGGAATGGGTGACATTTCGGGTCTGAAGAAGGGTCTCGACCTGAGACGTCACCCATTACTTCTCTCCAGACATGCTGCCTGGCCTGCTGAGTTACTCCAGCATTTTGTGTCTACCTTCGATGTTATTTTAGCTTCTTCAGACTGATGGACTGGGGAGTGGTGGAGAAAGCTGGTGTCGGACAAATCGTGACGAGTGATAGATGGATGCAGGTGAGGGGGGGGTAGATCTGGCAGATGGGTGGAGTAAGTGACAAATGCTAGAGTTAAAAGGAGACAAAAGGGTGTCAGATAAGGAGAGAAGGAAGAGTGAAATTTTAAGCCAGAGAGGGATAGTGGAAAGGAGGGGAGAGAAGAGAAAGGGAAATGAGGGACTCGGATGGAAATGTGTGTACAGGCAAAGCTTGATGGAACGGTGGCGCAGCAGAAGAGTTGCTGCCTAACAGCGTCAGAGACTCGGGTTCGATCCTGACTAGGGTTGCTGCCTTTACGGAGTTTCTACATTCTTCCTGTGACTGCGTGGGTTTTCTCCGAGTGCCCCAGTTTCCTCCCACACTCCAAAGATGTGCAGTTTTGTAGGTTAATTGGCTTCTGTAAATTGTATATTGTCCCTAATGTGAAGGATAGTGCTTGCATACGGGATGATTGCTGATCGGTGCAGACTCAGTGGGTCGAAGGACCTGTTTCCATGCTGCATCTTTAAAGTAAACTCTAAAAGAACAAGGTGACTGTGGTGGTGGGAGAAATATGTTCACACCGGGGTGGGAACAGGGGAAAATAGAGGGGGCTATTGTTTGAAATTGGAGAATTCAATGTTCATACCTTTGGGTTGTAAGCTGTCCAAGCGGAATATGAGGTGCTGTTCCTCCAGTTTGCATGTGGCCTCACTCTGGCAATGGAGGAAGCCAATTTAATTCTTCACTGTTTATGACCTTCAAGGTTTTCACTGTTACGAAACTTTAGTGTCAGGAATAACATCTGATCTCCCCTCTTAAACCAGATCATGGTGGATTTAGTTTCACTCCACTGACTCAGTCTCGGTGCTTGCACTGAGGAATGGTGCATTTATTTGGCACTGGAAAACAAATAGAAATAGTGGCGGCATAGTTGCGCAGCCGTAGAGTTGTTGGGACCAGGGATCGATCCTGACTACGGGTGCTGTCTGTGTGGAGTTTGCATGGTCTCCCTGTGACTTCATAGGTTTTTCCTGGGTGCTCCGGTTTCCTCCCTCATCCCAAAGATGAGCGGGTTTGTGGGTTAATTTACTTCCATAAATTGCCACTATCTGTAAGGTCAAATTAGTGTATGGGTGATTGCGGGTCGGCGTGGACTCGGTGGGCCGAAGGATCTGTTTCCATACTCTTATCTCTAAAACTACAAACTAAATGTTTTGGAGCCATCAGCACTTAGGAGTATTGGGTTGCGCTTTTAGTCACCTTGGCATTAGATGCCATTCAAATGGAATGGATGCAGTGACGATTTGCGAGGACACTGACGGGAAGCAAGGGTCTGAGCTACAGGGAGAGTTTGGGCAGGCTAGGTCTTTATTCCTTGTAGCGCAGAAGGATGTGGGATGATCTTATGGAGGTGTATAAGATCATGAGAGGAATTTATTCAGGGGAGTCTTTTTTACATTGGGTGGTGGGTATATGGAACGAACTGACAGAGGAGGTAGTTGAGGCAGGTACTATAACAACATTTAAAAGAGTTGGATATGTACATGGATAGGAATGGTTTAAGAGGGATATGGGGCTATTGCAGGCTGCACTGGATGTTTTCAAGAGAGAGTTAGATTTAGCTCTTAGGGCTAAGGAAATCAAGAGATATGGGGAAAAAGCCAGAACAGGGTACTGGTTTTGGATGATCAGCCTTGAACATATTGAATGGCGGTGCTGGCTCAAAGGGCCAAATGGCCTACTCGTGCACCTATTTTCTATGTTTCTAAATAGGATGCAGCATCTTGGACAGCATGGATGACTTGGGCTGAAAGGCCTGTTTCCACACGGTATCTCTAAAGTTTAAAGATTTGTTTGGATTATTATGGACAGTTTTAGAGTTGTAAATGCAGGCTTGTACATACACGTCACCTTCTGTCATCCTCCTGCAATGACTGCCATTATGTGTGTGATTCCCTCCTGTAGATCATGTGCAATGACTGCCAGCTTCACAGTACCGCACCGTTCCACGTGTTGGGTCTGAAGTGCAGTGGCTGTGGGTCGTACAACACTGCACAGGACGGTGGTCTGATCACACTGCAGTCACAGCAGTGATGCACCCCATCCAATGTTCAATTAAACCTCTTGAAAATCTGCCTGAAATATCTGCTTCCTTTTCACCTTGGTTATATTATGGTAAAGCTATGGATTTTATGCCACAGACGACTGTGGAGGCCAAGTCATTGGGTATTTTTAAAGCGGAGTTGACTGATTCTTGATTAGTAAGGAGGTAAAGGGTTATGGGGAGAAGGCAGGAGAATGGGATTGAAAGGGAAAGATAGGTCAGCCATGATTGAATGGCGGAGTAGGCTCGATGGGCCGAATGGCCCAATTATGCTTCTATGACATGAACATTAATATTACAATATATTAGTGATTGTATATATATATAAATATATTATAATGGTATAATATATTATAAGGTTATAAAAATATTGGTTATAACTGATTTACAAGTCAATGACACTTTACACCTCTTCAGCAACATGTTATTTGGTTTCTAGCAATACAACATGGAAACATGCCCTTCAGACCACCGAGTTCACATCGACCGTCTTTCACCCACTCACACTAATTCTATGTTATCCCACTTTCACATCCATTGGGACATGGGAAGAAACTGGAGCACCCAGAGGTAACCCACATGGTCACAGGGAGCATGTGCAAGCTCCACACTGACAGCACCCGAGGCCAGGAGCAAACCCAGCTCTCTGGTGCTGTGAGGCAGCAGCTCTACCTTTGTGCCACCATGCCGCCCTTTCTAATGATTCTGTAAATTGTCCTTCGTGTATAGGACAGAACTAGTGTACGGGGTGATCGCTGGCCGGTACGCAGTCAGTGGGCCAAAGGGCATGTATATATACCCGCTGTATCTCTAAAGTCTAGAAGTCTAAAGTCTCCCCTTGAGTCAGAAGATTGTAAGTTCAAGCACAGAATTTTTGGCTGTTACTCCCAGTGAATGGCGTTGAACTGTCAAACAAACTGAGACCGTGTATACACTTGCAGATTGAACAAAAGATCCAGTGACAATATCTTGAAAGCTAGCAAGAGCATCTGCTTTGTTTCAGCTTTAATTTACATTCCCATGCTCACATTTTCATTTGACATTGGATTGTTTTATTAATTTCTATGTTCCCCATGATCATCCAGGAGCATTTTGGGCTGCATCAATTCTAAGGCAGAATCCATAAACTGCAGGCTCCATGTATTTAGCGTGATAGAGCTGTGCAGCAAAGAAACAGGCCCTTTGGCCCACCTTGCACATGCCGACCAAGTTGGCATTCTGGGCTAGTCCCATTTGCCTGCATTTGGCTCATATCGCTCTGAACCCTTCCTATCCATATATCTGTCCAACTGTTTTAAAAAGTTGTAATTGTATCAGCTTCTGCAGCTTCCTCTGGCAGCTCGTTCCAGACCACCCACTGAGTGAAAATGTTGCCCCTGAGGTCCCTCTTAAATCTCTCCCCTCTCATTTTGGCTGACCTCGAGTTTTAGAATCCTCCATCCTGGGGTAAAAAGGCTGTGGGTATTCATTTTATCCGTGCCCCTCATATTACGTGTTTAAGAAGGAACTGCAGATGCTGGAAAATCGAAGGTACACAAAAATGCTGGAGACACTCAGCGGGTGCAGCAGCATCTATGGAGCGAAGGAAATAGGCAAAGTTTCGGGCCGAAACCCTTCATCAGTCTGAAGAAGGGTTTTGGCCCGAAAAGTTGCCTATTTCCTTCGCTCCATAGATGCTGCCTCACCCGCTGAGTTTCTCCAGCATTTTTGTGTACCTTCGATTTTCCAGCATCTGCAGTTCCTTCTTAAACCCCTCATGATATTGTTCACCTAAATAAGGCCACCCCTCAGCCTCCTACACTCCAATGATAAAAAAATCCCAGCCTCTCCTGCATGGAAATTGTTTATATGCTGGAAGTATAATTGCCACGCTGAAACGTGCTGTCTCCACCGGGCCCACCTGTTATGTCATGGGAGCATTTTATTTTGATGGGAATGCAGGAAGCAGTGTACAATTTACCAACATTGTCATTTAACCCAAAGCATTACAGGTGAACAAATAGACTCAAAATGCTGGAGTAACTCAGCGGGTCAGGCAGCATCTCTGGAGAAAAGGGATGGGTGATGTTTCGGGTCAGGATCCTTCTTCAGACTGAAATTAGAGGGGAAGGGTGACAAGGCATCCTTGTATCTCTTCCCCAGCCATAAATGAGCCAATATGGACTCCACCCTTCCTTGGTCATCTGTTGCCGGCCCTGCTTTGTTCTGGCCTTTTCCTACCTCCAGTTCCCTCCCCTTTACTTTCAGTCTGAAGAAGGATCCTGACCCAAAATGTTACCCATCCTTTTTCACCAGAGATGCCTGACCCGCTGAGTTACTCCAGTAATTTGTGTCTATCTGTGGTATAAACTAGCATCTGTAGTTCCTTTATATGCAATACGGATGGATATGAATCTCTTTGGATTGTTTTTACTGCAACTGTATAAACTCAAATTTCAAATATTGCAATTTGTTTTTTTTCTGCTCTTTTACCTAAATTGTGTGTTTCAATGGTTTTAATGGTGCTTTTATTGTCACCTGCCAAATACAAATGCAACATGACATTTTCTTACATCCCCGATCAGCAAGTGTACAGAAATAGTCCACTGATCCCGCACATGCAAGAGGCGCCATGTTTTGCCTCCATTTTCCAAGTCTAGTTGCTCTAGTTGTTAGTCCGTGCTCTAGTTGTTATGAACGGCGCCTGTTCCAGGCGTGTCCCAGGCTGCTACAGGACCTCCAGCCGTCGCCTTCCTTGGACGTGTGGATCGTCCAGTGAACCCACGTCCCTCTCCTCACCCGTCCACCTTTGTTCCTCTCACGGCTGTCGTGGAGGGTGGGGTCGGCCAGACTGCAGTTCCCTCTTCTCTCTCCTCGCCCATCAGCTCCGTTGTCGCTGGCTCCATCCTCTGGTCTTTGGGGACAAGCAGGGGTCGGGTCGGCGGCTCCCCCTTCCAGGCCACGGTTCACTGGGTTCTACGAGAAGGGGTCGTCTACAGGGGATCGGCTCAGGGACTTCCGCCTGTAGGCCGCTGCCTTCTATGCCGTTTAAAGATCCAGGCTTCAATAAAAAACACATTCATTGAATGTTTTGAGCCAACAATTTGCCTTTATTTCTCTACTCACTGTGGAATTCAAGACTTAAGAGTGTTTGTCATACGTATCGACAACAGAACAGCGAAATTCTTACTTGCAGCCGCGTAACAGGTTTGTAAACACATTGTCTTAAATAAATGTTTAAGAAGGAACTGCTGATGCTGGAAAAATCGAGGTAGATAAAAATACTGGAGAAACTCAGCGGGTCAGGCAGCATCAATGGAGCGAAGGAATAGGTGACGTTTTGGGTCGAGACCCTTCAGACTGCAGCACGTTCCAGTCTGAAGAAGGTTCTCGACCCGAAATGTCACCTATTCCTTCGTTCTATTGATGCTGCCTCACCCTATGAGTTTCTCCAGCATTTCTATCAACCTTTGTCTTAAATAAATTATATTTTGACCTGTATGTTTCAGCGGAAGTCTGATAAGCAATGGTGTTTGAGCTAGCTCGATGTCTATGTGTTGTCACAGGTAGCCATAAACCAGTCATTCTTTGCTGGGCAATCATTGAACTAGACAGCAGCAGACCAGGCCCTTTGGCCCACAATATCTGTACCGAACATGATGCCAAGATCATCACCTACCTACCTGCACATACCCACATCCCTCCATTCCCAACATATCCATGTACCTCTCTAAAAGTATTTTAAATACCATTAACGTATCTGCCTCCACCGCCAACCCCGGCAGCGCGTTCCAGGCACTCACCATCCTCTAAAAAAACTTGCCCTGCTCATCTCTCACCGTAATCAGTAACTAGTAATCAGTGTAGGATGGGACTGTAGATGCTGGTTTAACAAATCAGGGCTGGAACCAGTGGACCTCAGGCCCATTGTTGGTTGGGGAAAGGTGTGATGTTAGACACAAAATGGTGGACTAAAGAGCCTGTCCCACTTGGGTGTCATTTGCGCGTAATTTACGCGACATAATTTATGCATCACGACGCGCGCGCATGGTGCGCATTACGCGCGCATGGTGCGTGGTGACGTAGGCAGTGACCGGTTGCGAGCGGCGCCCCAGGATTTTGGGATGTACAAAATCTTTGCGGGCCACCTGCGTGACGCGCAAATGACGCCCAAGTGGGACAGGCCCTTTACTCAGCGGGACAGGGAGCTTCTCCTGCGAAATGGGTGATGTTTTGAGTCAAGACGTTGTGAAGAAGGGTCCCGGTCCGAAACGTCATCCATTCCTCTCTCCAGAGATGCTCTCTGTCCCGCTGAGTTACTCCAGCATTTTGTGTCCAGCAATCAGGATGGGCTCAAGACCATACCTGCGGATTCAGGGACAGTTTTTCCCCCCAGCTGTTATCAGGCAAGTGAATTGTCCTCTCACCAACTAGAGAGCGATCTTAACCTCCCATCTATCACTGTACCTCGGTACATATGACAATATATGTAAACTAAATGACCTGTGACACCACTTTCAGGGAATTATATACTTGTACTCTTAGTTCCCTTCTGGAGGACATCGCAGCTTCCGGTATATGTTAATTAGATTAGATTAGATTATTTATTGACCACACAGTCAAGCTGGTGGAATTTAGGTTCAGTACAGGATGTTACAAGGTAGGCTGATTCCCGTCAAACATAACATAAAACACAACATCATACAATATACAGTACATGCATGGGGAGGATATGTGCTGTTATCATAGTGTGTTCAGAATTCGGATTGCGTGTGGGTAAGAACTGTTTTTAAATCGAGATGTCTTGGCGGGCAGTGAGCTGTAGCGCCTTCCTGATGGCAGCAGGTGGAAGATGTGGTGAGCTGGGTGGGAGGGATCAGAGATGATTTTCTTCACCCTTGACACGGACCGTTTGTGATGGAGTGATTCTATTGATGGAAGGGGAGTGCTGATGATTTTGGATGCTTTGTTAACTATGTGCTGTAATTTATTACGGGAGTGAGTGTCTAAACTGCTGAACCAGACTGTAATTGATGAAGTGAGCATGCTTTGGATGATGGCTGTGTAGAATCGGATTAGGAGGTGTTTCCTTACTCTAAACTTCTTGAGCTGGTGGAGGAAGAAGAGTCTTTGGTTGGCTTTTTTGTAGATGTGATTTGAATTGATTTTCCATTTGAGGTTATTGCTTATGTGAGTCAGAATGTGCCAATTCTGGAGTATGGTGTACAATTTTGGTCGCCTAATTATAGGAAGGATGTCAACAAAATAGAGAGAGTACAGAGGAGATTTACTAGAATGTTGCCTGGGTTTCAGCAACTAAGTTACAGAGAAAGGTTGAACAAGTTAGGGCTTTATTCTTTGGAGCGCAGAAGGTTAAGGGGGGACTTGATAGAGGTTTTTAAAATGATGAGAGGGATAGACAGAGTTGACGTGGAAAAGCTTTTCCCACTGAGAGTAGGAAAGATTCAAACAAGGGGACATGACTTGAGAATTAAGGGACTGAAGTTTAGGGGTAACATGAGGGGGAACTTCTTTACTCAGAGAGTGGTAGCTGTGTGGAATGAGCTTCCAGTGAAGGTGGTGGAGGCAGGTTCGTTTTTATCATTTAAAAATAAATTGGATAGTTATATGGATGGGAAAGGAATGGAGGGTTATGGTCTGAGCGCAGGTATATGGGACTAGGGGAGATTATGTGTTCGGCACGGACTAGAAGGGTCGAGATGGCCTGTTTCCGTGCTGTAAATTGTTATATGGTTATATGGTTATATGGTGAGTGCCAAGAAATTTGAATGAATCAGTGGTGGATATGGGTTCGCCTGAGATGAGTAGGTGAGAAATGAAAGTCAAGAAGCGAGAGCTAAAGGGACAACAACAGCTAAAGTGCTTGCCGAACATTGGCCGTGCAGATATCGAGATTGAAAATATTGGGAATTATCGCCAAGCACTTTAGCTGTTGTTGTCCCTTCAGCTCTCGCTTCTATCTACCCGTCATTTCTCCTCACTTTTGGAATTCCGAAGTAGGATAAATGTCTCTCACGCTTATCCCGATTTCCATAATTATTTACAGCGCAAAAATTCACCATTTTGGCGGGTTTTAACGGGCCCGCTATGCTGGAAACAATGGTCAGTGCTTACCTGCGGTTCATCGCGTGTACTCCAGTTGGCGTAGCATAGCAACAGTACAGGTCACGGGTCGTGACCTGACTGCCATGCAACCCCCCTATACTTTAACCACAGTTGTCGGAACAAAAATAATTGGGATGGTTAGTTGCGAGGACAGAAAACTTGGAAAAGGAAATACATGAATTACTAAGTTGGAAAGAGTGCAGGAGAGTTTCAGTCAGATGTTACCTGGGCTTGTGGAATAATTATGGTTTAGTTTATAGTCACGTGTACCAAGATACAGTGAAAAGCTTTTATGGTGTGTTAACCGGTCAGCGGAAGGATAATAGATGATCGAGCTGTCCACAGTGTACGGATACAGGATAAAGGGAATTAACATTTAGTGCAAGATATAATGTCCAATAAGAGATGGTTCAAAAGTCTCCAATGAGGTAGGTGGGCGGTCAGGACCGCTGTCTAGTTTTTGATAGAATGGTTCAGTTGTCTGGTAACAGCTGGGAGGAAATTAGGGAGAGGTTAGATAGGCTGGAATATTTTAATTTAGAGTATAAGAGGCTGAGAGGTGAGCTTCTTTAGGTGAACGCTCACAGTCTTTCCCAGGGTAGAGGATTATAAAACTACAGGGCACAGGCTTAAGGTGAGATTTCTGGAAATCATGGATAGGTGACGTTTCAGGTCGGGATTGAAGAAGGGACCCGGCCCTTCTCACCTCAGTGGTGCTTTATTGTCATGTGTTTGAAATTCTTTTCTTACACATAGTTCAGTAGAGTATGGCCGTAGCTAAGCATAATCCCCGATTAGCACAATGTACAGAAATTGTCCACCAAGACCGCATACAAGAGGCGCCAGGTCTTGGCGCCATTTCCAAAGTCCAGTCTGCACTCTAGGGCATAAGAGTGGTGCCCCATGTGGACAGCCTGTTTATTATTACAACGGACAATACAGCTCTGCCTCCTCAGCCAAGGGCTTGTACGGGGGGCAGTGAGAGGTTTGCTAGAACCATGTATCTTGGTCTTCCAATTGCCCAACCACTAGGTGGCAGAGTCTGTGCTGTGATTGAGCATGTCCTGAAAATCTAAAGAAAGGAACTGCAGATGTTGGTTTATATCGAAGATAGAAATAAAGTGCTGGAGTAACTCAGAGGGTCAGGCAGCATCTCTGAGAAAAAGCATGGGTGACATTTTGTCTCAGAACCCGAATCTGAAGACCTGAAATCTGAAGAAGGGTTCCGACTCGAAACATCACCCATCCTTTCTCTCCAGAGATACTGCCTGACCCGTTGAGTTACTCCAGCACTTTGTGTCTTTCTTCTGAATATGTAAAGTTTAGTTTACTTTGAGAATACTGCCAATGTCATTTAGTTTCAATTTTTGTTTAAAGGTACAGCATGGAAACAGGCCCTTCGGCCCATCGAGTCTGCGACAACCAGCAATCACCCTGTACACTAGTTCTATCCTACACTAGTTCTGTCCTACACACTAGGGACAATTTGTAGAGGCTAATGAGCCTACAAATTTGCACGTCTTTGGAGTGTTGGGGGATCCGTAGGACCCGAAGGAACCCCACGCAATTACAGGGAGAACGTGCAATCTCTGCACAGACAGCACCCGGAGTTAGGATTGAACTGGGTCTCTGGCATTATCCTCAACTCTTGTTATGAAGACCAACATGCCATTAGCTTTCTAATAATGCTTTTCAAACCTCTTTAGATTCTGGAGTAGTTCCTGAGGATTGGAGGGTAGCTAATGTAACTCCACTTTTTAAAAAGTGAGGGAGAGAGAAAACAGGGAAGTACAGACCAGTTAGTCTAACATCGGTGGTGGGGAAAATTATGGAGTCAGTTATTAAAGATGGGATAGCAGCACATTTGGAAAGTGGTGAAATCATTGGATAAAGTCAGCATGGATTTATGAAAGGTAAATCATGTCTGACGAATCTTATAGAATTTTTCGAGGATGTAACTAGTAGAGTGGATAAGGGAGAACCAGTGGATGTGTTATATCTGGACTTTCAGAAGGCTTTTGACAAGGTCCCACATAAGAGATTAGTATGCAAACTTAAAGCACACGGTATTGGGGGTTCAGTATTGATGTGGATAGAGAACTGGCTGGCAGACAGGAAGCAAAGAGTAGGAGTAAATGGGTCCTTTTCAGAATGGCAGGCAGTGACTAGTGGGGTACTGCAAGGCTCAGTGCTGGGACCCCAGCTATTTACAATATATATTAATGATCTGGATGAGGGAATTGAATGCAACATCTCCAAGTTTGTGGATGACACAAAGCTGGGGGGCAGTGTTAGCTGTGAGGAGGATGCTAGGAGGCTGCGAGGTGACTTGGATAGGTTGGGTGAGTGGGCAAATGCACAGCAGATGCAGTATAATGTGGATAAATGTGAGGTTATCCACTTTGGTGGCAAGAACAGGAAAGTAGACTATTATCTGAATGGTGGCCGATTTGGAAAAGGGGAGATGCAACGAGACCTGGGTGTCATGGTACGCCAGTCATTGAAAGTAGGCATGCAGGTGCAGCAGGCAGTGAAGAAAGCAAATGGTATGTTAGCATTCATAGCAAAAGGATTTGAGTATAAGAGCAGGGAGGTTCTACTGCAGTTGTACGGGGTCTTGGTGAGACCACACCTGGAGTATTGCGTACAGTTTTGGTCTCCTAATCTGAGGAAATACATTCCTGCCATAGAGGGAGTACAGAGAAGGTTCACCAGACTGATTGCTGGGATGTCAGGACTTTCATATGAAGAAAGACTGGATAGACGCGGCTTGTACACGCTAGAATTTAGAAGATTGAGGAGGGATCTTATAGAAACTTACAAAATTCTTAAAGGGTTGGACAGGTTAGATGCAGGAAGATTGTTCCCGATGTTGGGGAAGTCCAGAACTAGGGGGTCACAGTTTAAGGATAAGAGGGAAGTCTTTTAGGACCGAGATGAGAAACACATTTTTAACACAGAGAGTGGTGAATCTGTGAAATTCTCTGCTACAGAAGGTAGTTGAGGCCAGTTCATTGGCTATATTTAAGAGGGAGTTAGATGTGGCCCTTGTGGCTAAAGGGATCAGGGGGTATGGCGAGAAGGCAGGGATGGGATACTGAGTTGGATGTTCAGCCATGATCATATTGAATGGCGGTGCAGGCTCGAAGGGCCGAATGGCCTACTCCTGCACCTATTTTCTTTGTTTCTATGTTTCTATCACAATGAATGGCGGTGCTGGCTCGAAGGGCCGAATGGCCTACCCTTGCACCTATTTTCTATGTGCCACCCCCAATTTTGTTTTAATTGGTATGAACTTAGGTGATCATCATAGAATAATGATGGAGCAGTCTGAGAAACCTATCTCATTTCAACCCTTGGACTTTATCACCTGCAATTTCTCTGCAGCTGCAATGTTATGTTCTGCCCTCTGTACATATTCCCTTTTGCCCTGCCTGATTGTACTCATGTATAGTATGATTTGACTGGATATCACACCAAACAGAGTTTGTTTTATTGTATCTTGGTACACGGTCATGCTGCTGCAAGTAAGGATTTAAATAGTGCGGCACGGTGGCGCAGTGGTAACGTTGCTGCCTTCGAGCGCCAGAGACCTGGGTACAATCCTGTCTGTACGGAATTTGTACTTTTTCCCTGGGATCGCGTGGGTTCCCTCCTGGTGCTCCGGTTTCTTCCCACACCACAAAGACTTCCCGGTGTTTAGGTTAATTGACTTCTGTAAATTGTAAATTGTCCCTTATGTGTAGGATAGTGCTACTGTACGGGGATGATCGATGGGCGGCACAGAATTGATGGACCGAAGGGCCTGTCTCCATGCTGTGTCTCTAAAATAAAGTAAATGTCATTGTTCTATTTCGAGACAATAAAACAATCTTGACTCTCTTGATGTGACAATAGTAAACCGATACCAATTATGTAATAAATAGAAGAAACTCATAAATTAGCCTGGAGGCGTGCCCTGTTCCTCCCCCACACTTGCCATTCTCGTTTCACTTTCCTGGAAGTTTCTCACTGAACATGAAACTGAAGGGTGTGGACTCGACCCTGCCCTGACATTATCACCCATTTCCTGATACGGCAGCTCTAATTTCGCAACTAGGCCACGTGAATTAATTGGATATATGTAGGGAATGACTAAGAATAAGTGATCTATGTCACTGAATAACTAACTTTCACCTTTTACCCAAACTATGCCATTAGATCAGGTATGGTTTGTGATGTGGAAACTCTATCACAGATCCCCAGGTGTTTCCATGACCTGAACAAAGATTCACCTGCAGTGCAACAGGACATCCACCTCCATGCAGGCTGTGATGTTTTAGGAGATTGGGAGGGAGCTGGGGAAGATTAACCAGAACGAGCCCTCTATCGATAAACTTCAGTGATGTTTTGTTTAGTTTAGTTTAAGTGGACAACCTTGTTCTGCATAGGGACTGGGACGCATGTCTGTGAGCGGATGGCGGGCCGCATCTATCACGTGCACACATGCATCCCGCTCTCATCCCGCTCCGGATGTCAGGCATCAAATCACGTGTTCACATAGATTCCGACCCTTCGAGGATGCCACCCGGAGCACTGGTCCCTAGTTATGGACCCTCACGAACATGGCACACCTACGGACCATTGCCTTGGCTCTGTCCTGAGGGCGCTGACTCAAATATCACACTCGCTCGTCCCCGGCCTATTGACAACCCCGATCCCGACAGTGAAGCCCAGACACAGAAGGTGCGCGGCCGTGCCGGTGGCTTTGCGCAGGATGCGGTACAGACAGAGCTTGGCGCTTGGCGTCTCCGCCATTGCGGCCGCCAGCGCTGACCTCCTTGCGTCACCGTGCCGGGGCGCCATGGTCTCGGGTCCGAGAGGTACTGGGGATGATGGAAGTCTGCGGCCGAATGATTACAGGAAAAAAAACATGCCAGCGGGCTGGATGATTTCAGATTACGGGCTGCATTTGGCCCGGGGGCCGTAGGTTGCCGACCCCTGGTTTAGAGCTACAGCGCAGAAATAGGCCATTCGGCCCACCGATTCCGCACCGACCAGCAATCCCTGCACGCTAACACTATCATACACACTCAGGACAACTTACAATTATACCAAGCCAATTAACCTACAAACATGTACGTCTTTGGAGTGTGGGAGGAAACCGAAGATCTCAAATAAAACCCAGGCAGGTCCCGGGGAGAACGTACAAAGTCCATACAGCACTTTTAAAGGCTTACTGCACGCTATCATCATTATTATTATTGGTTTATTATTGTCATATGTGTTGTAATACAGTCAAAAACTTTGCACGCTATCCAGTTAAATTATGTACCTGTCCAATCGTTTGAGAAACATTTAACAGGTATATGGATATGTACTTGAGGGGAAACTTTTTTCACAAAGGATGTAGGTATATGGAACAAGCTGCCAGAAAAGATAGTTGTGACATGCACCATCGCAACGTTTAAGAGATAGTTGGACAGGTACATAGATGGAACAGGATTAGAGGGATATAGGCCAAACACAGGCAGGTGGGGCTAGAGTAGATGGGGCATGTTGGTCAGTGTGGGCAGATTGGGCTGAAGGGCCTGTTTCCACACGGTAAGACTCTGACACTAAATCACACTATACATAAGTGTGATCAGGTACAATTAAATGAGTACAATGAAGTTTGAAGAAGGGTCCCGACCCACTTCACCTATCCATGTTCACCAGAGATGTTGCCTGACCCGCTGAGTTACTCCAGCACTCTGTGTCCATGTTCTCCAGAGTGTCTTTGTGCAACAGGTATTACAAAGAGAAAAATACCAGGGAGCAGAATGTACTGCAATAGTGTTACAGTTACAGAGAAAGATCAGATAAGAGTAAACACAAGGTCTGCAATGAGGGGAATAGACCGGGTGAATGCACAGACTATTTTACTCAGAGTGTGGACTCAAGAACCAGAGGATATATACACTGTGCCGGTGTAACTCAGCAGGACAGGCTGCATCTCTAGGGGAAAAGGATAGAGTCATCAAACAGGCATTTTGGCCCAACTTGCCCATACTGACCAACATGTCCCAGCTACACTAGTCCCAGCTACACTAGTCCCAGCTACACTAGTCCCACCTGCCTGCGTTTGGCCTATATTCCTCTAATCTTGTCCTATACCTGTTTAACTATCTCTTAAACGTTACAATAATACCTGCCTCAACGACCTTTTTGGCAGCTCGGTCCATATACCCACCACCCTTTGTGTAAAAAGATTAACCCTCAGATTCCTATTAAATCTTTCCCCCTTCCTCTGGTTCCCAATTTCCCCTACTCTGGACAAGAGACTCTGTGTGTTTACCTGATCTATTCTGATGTCCGAAGAAGGGTCCCAACCCAAAACATTACACATCCTTTATCTCCATAGATGCTGCCTGACCAGCTAAGTTGCTCCAGCACTCTGTGTCTATCTTTGGTATCTGTAAAGGGCCTGTCCCACGAGCATGCGCCTGCATGCGGCAAACGCAACCTAACGCTTGAGCCGTACAGCCTCGTGGGGCCGGTCCCACTTCGATCGCCGGAGCCGTATGGAGTTGTGCGGAGCTGGTCCCGACATCGCGCGGGGCTCCGAAAAACTGACCGTGTTCAACAATTCCGCGCGGCAAAGGCCTGCCGGCCCGCAGCCGCCTTGACACCATACGCACCACATCGACGGGCATACGCAGCGTCTTGACGGGCATACACAGCGTCTCGACGCCGGACGTAGCGTCTTGACAACGTACGTCACGCGTGAACTTCCCGCGGACTTCATGTCACTCACTCGACATCCGCGCGGCCCCCGTTTCCGGTTTGGTCGTGCTCGCCGCATGCAGGCGCATGCTGGTGGGACCGGCCCTGTACGGGGATCACTCGACCTCCGCGCGGCCCCCGCTTCCGGTTTGGTCGCGCTTGCCGCATGCAGGTCGCATGCTCGTGGGACAGGCCCTTAAGTAATTAAGTAAGTAAGTTTATTGGCCACGTATTCACATACAAGGAATTTGCCTTGGTGCCAGTTACGAAGTACTCAGAAAACACTAAACATTAATAATAATAAAACATTAATGATAAAACACCATTGATCAAGCATCAACCAACAAAATACCAGATCAAAAGGAAGCTACAGATTTTTGGCTGTTGAGTAGAGCAACTACTCGTGGATAAAAACAGTTTTTATGTCTGGCTGTGGTAGTTCTTTGTTTCTGCAAGAACCAGAGGACTTGGGTTTAAGCTGAGAGGGGAAAGATTTAATAGGAACCTGAAGGGAAACATTTTCTTACACAGAGTGGTGGGTGTATGGAACGAGCTGTCACAGGACATAGTTGAGGCAGTTACTAAAACAGCATTTAAAACACACTTGGACAAGTACATGGATGGAAAAGGTTTAGAGAGATATGGGGCAAAAGTGGCCAGGTGGAACGAGTGTAGATGGGGCATCTTGGTCAGCAAGGGCAAGTTGGCCAAAGGGCCTGTTTCAGTCCTGTATAACTCCATGACATAGAGTATCTTTTGGACTACCTGATGTATTCATCCATGGCATAACAAAGTTTTTCCCTTAGCTAGGTACCGTACCAATAATAAATCAGTCTCAACGATGTGGGAGGCACGGTAATGCAGCGGTAGAGTTGCTGCCTTACAGCACCAGATACCTGGGTTCGATCCTGACTACGGGTGCTGTCTGCACGGTGTTTGTACGTTCTCCCTGTGACTGTGGGTTTTCTCCAGGTGCTCCTTTCTCCTCCCGCACTCCAAAGACATGCAGCGAGTAGGAGGAGACATCCGGATTTGTAGGTTAATTGGCTTCTGTAAATTGTAAATTGTCCCTAGTGTGTGGCAGGTACAATAACAACATTCAAAAGACATTAGGACAGACATGGATAGAAAAGGTTTAGAGGGAATATAGGGCAAACGAGGGCAGGTGGGACTCGTGTAGTCAGCATGGTTGAGTAGGGCCGAAGGGCCTGTTTCCATGCTATGCTGTGAAATGGAAGTAAGTTCACTGAGCAGGGACAGTCTCCTCTAAAATGAAAATGTCACAGAAACATAGAAACATAGAAATTAGGTGCAGGAGTAGGCCATTCGGCCCTTCGAGCCTGCACCGCCATTCAATATGATTATGCCTGATCATCCAACTCAGTATCCCGTACCTGCCTTCTCTCCATACCCTCTGATCCCCTTAGCCACAAGGGCCACATCTAACTCCCTCTTAAATATAGCCAATGAACTGGCCTCGACTACCCTCTGTGGCACAGAGTTCCAGAGATTCACCACTCTCTGTGTGAAAAAAGTTCTTCTCATCTCGGTTTTAAAGGATTTCCCCCTTATCCTTAAGCTGTGACCCCTTGTCCTGGACTTCCCCAACATCGGGAGCAATCTTCCTGCATCTAGCCTGTCCAACTCCTTAAGAATTTTGTAAGTTTCTATAAGATCCCCTCTCAATCTCCTAAATTCTAGAGAGTATAAACCAAGTCTATCCAGTCTTTCTTCATAAGACAGTCCTGACATCCCAGGAATCAGTCTGGTGAACCTTCTCTGCACTCCCTCTATGGCAATAATGTCCTTCCTCAGATTTGGAGACCAAAACTGTACGCAATACTCCAGGTGTGGTCTCACCAAGACCCTGTACAACTGCAGTAGAACCTCCCTGCTCCTATACTCAAATCCTTTTGCTATGAAAGCTAACATACCATTCGCTTTCTTCACTGCCTGCTGCACCTGCATGCCCACTTTCAATGACTGGTGTACCATGACACCCAGGTCTCGCTGCATCTCCCCTTTTCCTAGTCGGCCACCATTTAGATAATAGTCTGCTTTCCTGTTTTTGCCACCAAAATGGATAACCTCACATTTATCCACATTATACTGCATCTGCCAAACATTTGCCCACTCACCCAGCCTATCCAAGTCACCTTGCAGTCTCCTAGCATCCTCCTCACAGCTAACACTGCCCCCCAGCTTAGTGTCATCCGCAAACTTGGAGATATTGCCTTCAATTCCCTCATCCAGATCATTAATATATATTGTAAATAGCTGGGGTCCCAGCACTGAGCCTTGCGGTACCCCACTAGTCACTGCCTGCCATTGTGAAAAGGACCCGTTTACTCCTACTCTTTGCTTCCTGTTTGCCAGCCAGTTCTCTATCCACATCAATACTGAACCCCCAATGCCGTGTGCTTTAAGTTTGTATACTAATCTCTTATGTGGGACCTTGTCGAAAGCCTTCTGGAAGTCCAGATACACCACATCCACTGGTTCTCCCCTATCCACGCTACTAGTTACATCCTCGAAAAATTCTATAAGATTCGTCAGACATGATTTACCTTTTGTAAATCCATGCTGACTTTGTCCAATGATTTCACCACTTTCCAAATGTGCTGCTATCCCATCTTTAATAACTGACTCTAGTAGTTTCCCCACTACCGATGTTAGACTAACTGGTCTGTAATTCCCCGTTTTCTCTCTCCCTCCCTTCTTAAAAAGTGGGGTTACGTTTGCTACCCGCCAATCCTCAGGAACTACTCCAGAATCTAAAGAGTTTTGAAAGATTATTACTAATGCATCCACTATTTCTGGAGCTACTTCCTTAAGTACTCTGGGATGCAGCCTATCTGGCCCCGGGGATTTATCGGCCTTTAATCCATTCAATTACCCAACACCACTTCCCGGCTAACCTGGATTTCACTCAATTCCTCCAACTCCTTTGACCCGCGGTCCCCTGCTATTTCCGGCAGATTATTTATGTCTTCCTTAGTGAAGACGGAACCAAAGTAGTTATTCAATTGGTCCGCCATATCCTTGTTCCCCATGATCAACTCACCTGTTTCTGACTGCAAGGGACCTACATTTGTTTTAACTAATCTCTTTCTTTTCACATATTTATAAAAACTTTTGCAGTCAGTTTTTATGTTCCCTGCCAGTTTTCTTTCATAATCTATTTTTCCTTTCCTAATTAAGCCCTTTGTCCTCCTCTGCTGGTCTCTGAATTTCTCCCAGTCCTCCGGTATGCTGCTTTTTCTGGCTAATTTGTACGCATCATCCTTCGCTTTGATACTATCCCTGATTTCCCTTGTTATCCACGGATGCACTACCTTCCCTGATTTATTCTTTTGCCAAACTGGGATGAACAATTTTTGTAGTTCATCCATGCAGTCTTTAAATGTCTTCCATTGCATATCCACCGTCAACCCTTTTAGAATTAATTGCCAGTCAATCTTGGCCAATTCACGTCTCATACCCTCAAAGTTACCTTTCTTTAAGTTCAGAACCATTGTTTCTGAATTAACAATGTCACTCTCCATCCTAATGAAGAACTCAACCATATTATGGTCACTCTTGCCCAATGGGGCACGTACAACAAGACTGCTAACTAACCCTTCCTCATTACTCAATACCCAGTCTAAAATAGCCTGCTCTCTCGTTGGTTCCTCTACATGTTGATTTAGATAATTATCCCGCATACATTCCAAGAAATCCTCTTCCTCAGCACCCCAGCCAATTTGATTCACCCAATCTATATGTAGATTGAAGTCACCCATTATAACGGTTTTGCCTTTGTCGCACGCATTTCTAATTTCCTGTTTGATACCATCTCCAACTTCACTACTACTGTTAGGTGGCCTGTACACAACACCCACCAGCGTTTTCTGCCCCTTAGTGTTTCGCAGCTCTACCCATACCGATTCCACATCCTCCAAACTAATGTCCTTCCTTTCCATTGCGTTAATCTCCTCTCTAATCAGCAACGCTACCCCACCTCCTTTTCCTTTCTCTCTATCCCTCCTGAATATTGAATATCCCTGGATGTTCAGCTCCCAGCCTTGGTCACCCTGGAGCCATGTCTCCGTGATCCCAACTATATCATAGTCATTAATAGCTATCTGCACATTCACCTCATCCACCTTATTACGAATGCTCCTTGCATTGAGACACAAAGCCTTCAGGCTTGTTTTTACAACACTCTTACCCCTTATACAATTATGTTGAAAAGTGGCCCTTTCTGATTTTTGCCCTGGTTTTGTCTGCCTGCCACTTTTACTTTTCACCTTGCTACCTATTGCTTCTACCCTCATTTTACACCCCTCTGTCTCTACGCTCACACATTTAAGAAACCCTTTCCCTTTAACTCCATCCTCCACTATCCCATTCGACACCCCACCCCCCTTATTCAGTTTAAAACCACCCGTGTAGCAGTGGCAAACCTGCCTGCCAGAATGCTGGTCCCACACCTGTTAAGATGCAATCCGTCCCTTTTGTACAGTTCCCCCTTACCCCAAAACAGATCCCAGTGATCTAAGAATCTAAATCCCTGCCCCGTGCACCAGTTCCTCAGCCACACGTTCAGGTCCCGTATCTCCCTGTTCCTGCTCTCGCCAGCACGAGGAACTGGAAGCAAACCGGAGATAACAACCCTGGAGGTCCTGCTTTTCAGCATTTTTCCGAGCTCTCTAAAGTCACGCTGCAGAATATTCATCCTCTTCTTTCCGACATCGTTTGTGCCGACATGCACTACCACTTCCGGATGTTCACCTTCGCCCTTGAGGATTTTCTGCACTCTGTCCGTGACATCCTGGATCCTGGCACCAGGAAGGCTGCACACCATCCTCGCATCCCGTCTGTTGCCGCAGAAACCCCTGTCCGTACCTCTCACAATGGAGTCTCCCACTACAATGGCGTTGCCTGCCTTAGGCCTTTTTGGTTTTGGCTCAACAGCCCTATTCGCATAACAAGCCAGTCCGCCGCCCAGTGTAAACACCTCTTCTGTCCCGACAGCTTCTAAGTGGGTGAACCTGTTCACAAGAGGTACAACACCCGGGGACGTTGGCATTCCATGCTTCCCTCCCGTTCTCACTGTCTCCCACCTTCTCTCTTCCAGTACCTTAGGTGTAACAATCGTACTGTAGGACTTGTCGAGGAACGACTCCGTTTCTCGGACGAACCGGAGGTCATCCAATTGCTTCTCCAGTTCCCCAACACGGCCCTTCAGGAGCTCTACCTGGATGCACTTCTCGCATTTGTAGCAGCCAGAGGCACTAGCGGTGTCCTTGACCTCCCACATACTGCAAGCATCGCACTGAATCAGCTTGCCTGACATTTCCTTCTTTCGTCTCCGAAGACTCTCGAGCCAAAGACTCACAGGGCACTCCCCTCACAAGGCCGCTCGCTAAGAGCAGTCTTGCTTAAATTGACTGATAAATTGCCTGATTTACCAATTTACAAACCAAATTCCTCAGTTTTCAACTGTTTTCCCAGCACTGACTCACTTCTCTCCTCCCACTTGGGCTAGAGCCAATCAGTCGTATCTCTTGCTAATCTCCTGCTGCTGTTGCTCCCAAAAACTCAGCAGGTCAGGCAGCCTCTGGAAAAGCAGACAATGTTTCAGTTCAAAGACACTTGCTTGTGATTTTTGGTTTAAGTTTATTATTGTCACGTGAATCGAGGTACAGTGAAAAGCTTGCTATCCAATCAATACACAACAGGTGCAGGAGTAGGCCATTCGGTCCAATGTCCTGACTCAGACAGCTCCCTAGTTTATGGAAAGACACATAGCACAGAAACAGTCCCTTCGGCGTACCATGTGACGCCAAGTTAAACTGATCTCATCTGCCTGTACACGATCCATATGCCTTAAGGGCCTGTCCCACGAGCATGCGACTGCATGCGGCAAGCGCAACCTAAAGGGCTTGTCCCACCAGCATGCGACTGCATACGACAAGCGCGACCAAACCAAAAGTGGGGGCCGCATGGAAGTTGAGTGAGTGGCATGAAGTTCGAGCGAAGTCCGCAGGAAGTTCGCGCGTGACGTACGGCGTCGAGGCGGTGCGTACGGTGTCGAGGCGGCTGCGAGCCGGCAAACCATTGCCGCGCGCAATTTTTTGAACACGGTCAGTTTTTCAGAGCCCCGCGCGATGTCGGGACCAGCTCCGCACAACTCCATACGGCTCCGGCGATCGAAGTGGGACCGGCCCCGCGAGGCCGTACTGCTCAAGCGACCACGTTAGGTCGCGCTTGCCGCATGCAGGCGCATGCTCGTGGGACAGGCCCTTTAGGTCGCACTTGCCGTCTGGAGTCGCATGCTCGTGAGACAGGCCCTTACCTTCCCAGAATATCCATGTGCCTATCTAAATGCCTATCGTATCTGCTTCACCACCACCCCTGGCAGTGTGATCCAGGCTCCCAACATTCTCTGTGTGAAAGAAACATGTAAAACCACGTGGGTTTTCTCCGGCTGCTCCGGTTTCCTCCCGCACTCCAAAGACGTGCAGGTTTGTGGACTAATTGGCCTCTGTAAATTGTAAATTGTCCCTAGTGTGTAGGATAGTGCTAAGTGTGCGGGGTGATCACTGGTCGTTGTGGACTCGGTGGGCCGAAGGGCCTCTTCCCGCGCTGTATGTCAATAGTCTAAAGTCTATAGACTGCACAGACGAGGTGAGAGAGAGAGCGAGAACTGAGGAACCTTGGCTTTCTGCCCATGAATGGAGGTGACCCTGAGCTGGCATCCCAGACGTATCCAAGTAAACAGTAAACAAAGGGACAAACTTAGACCTCTGTGTAAAGCTAAACAATAACAACACTCAGGTTCCAACTAGTGAATGGACAGGGAGCAGGTAATCCTCGCACTCAGTGTGACCGAGACACAGTGCATCGCAGGGGCAAATATCTCAGGATATTTCTATATCCTCAAGGTATCCAAAGTTGCCTTTAGGGTGAGGGGGGAAGAGTTTTAAGGAGACGTGCAGGGTATGGTGGGTGCCTGGAATGCGCTGCCTGGGGTGGTGGTGGAGGCAGATACGATAGCGACGTTTAAGAGGCTTTTAGATAGGCGCATGGATGAATGAATTAATACGTCTATTGGCCAAGTATTCACATACAAGGAATTTGCCTTGGTGCTCCGCCCGCACGTGACAACATGACATACAGTGACAGTGGATATGCAGGGAATGGCAGGGTATGGATCAGGTGCAGGCAGAGAAGATTAATATGGGATTATGGATCAGGGATTAGGATGGAGATATGGGGCATTAGGATGGAGATGTGGATCAGGAAATCGCATTGTGGAGAAGATGCAGGAAGAGGTGATTACTTTAACTCATCTTTTTTAATATCATGCAGTTTTGTGTGAAGCCAATAAATTCTGAAGTGGGGAATTTGCAAACATTTTTGAACCACCATGCACTATCACTGGTATTGAACAATGTTCAGAATGCATTAACATTGTGCTGGAAGATGACTCAGGATTTTTATTTTCCTGGAAGATGTTGGACTATATCCAATACTTCAGCGACACATTCGACAAGGTTCGCATGAGATCCAAGGAGATATAGCCCAACTGGATAGAAAATCAGCTTCATGGAAGCAGAGGGTGATGGTGGAAGGTTGTTTTTCGAACTGGAGGCATGTGACTAGTGGTGTGCCCCAGGGTTCGGTGCTGGGCCCAATGCCTTTGGTCATCTACATTGATGATTAGGATGAAAATATACAGTAATAGGCATGATTAGTAAGTTTGCAGATGACACTAAAGTGGGTGGTATTCACGTTATTCCCTTTATGTAGTGAGCCACGCATTGTGAATCAAAAGTGATCTTTATTAAGTAATACAGAGAACATCACACATGCGACTGGGGAGGGTTCTCCCAGGGTTCTGACTATATACCAGGGCACAACCCCTCAACCACGTGACTCCTTCCCGCCAAACACAGTCAGGTGACCCTGCCAGCCCTAGTGCAGAGGGTTCACACAGTAATTGGCCTAACTACCAGGTGGCGCACTGGACCCCCCCCCCCCCCAGAACCAGAGGTACGAAAACGGATCGGCAGACGAACGAGGCGGCTGGACCTCGTACACACAACCCCCTCCTCAGGGGACACAACTGGCATAGACGAAGGCAGGAGGGTCCGGGACCTGCACTGGCTGGCTAATGTCTAAATGGGCCGGCGTGAGGCGAGACACCGACACAGTCGCACGCCGGCCCCCCATGTCCAAAACAAAAGTTGTAAGTTCATGCTGCAGCACTTGGAAAGGACCCTTGTACCGTACCATACCCACAAACTCCTGGACACCCCACACCGTGGTACCGGCGAATAGCCTCCACCTTGTCGGGGAGTGGGACCGCATCATGCTGGGTAACGCGATGACCAAGGAAATCAATGGAACGGAGGCCGAACCGACATTTGTCCAGATTGATGGCCAGGCCATGTTCACTGAGCCGCTGACAGAGCAACCGGAGGTGCGCACAGTGCTCCTGGCAACGAGGATGTCATGCAAATAAATGAACGGGAAGTCTGGGCCGCAACCCACCATTTCCATCATGCGCTGGAAAGCCTGCGCGCGTTCTTCGGGTCAAAAGGTATACGGAGGAACTTGAAAAGGCCAAAAGGAGTGATGATGGCGTCTTGGGCACGTTCTCCGGGCGTACAGGGATTTGGTGATAGCCCCGAACCAGGTCGACCTTGGAAAAAAACTTGGCCTCCGGCCAGATGGGTGAATCAGTCCTGAATATGTGGAATAGCGGACTGGTCCGCAGCCGTGGCATCATTAAGGCGTCGGTACCACCTTGGGAACCATGTGTAGCGGAGACGCCCATGGGCTATTGGAGCGCCATACAATTCCCATGGCCTCCATCTGGCGAAACTCGGCCAAATAAAATTGGGGGGTCAGAATGTCAGGAAAATCCGTCAATACCTGGGCATAAATAGTGTCCACGGAAGACAACGGGTCACGGCGTGGCATAAGGAGATCAATTTGAACGTCGCAGCGTGAGCGCGGCGTTGCCCCCTCACATCCACCAACAGGGGTTGAACCCGGAGGTTATCGGCGCCCATCAACGGCTGGGAGACGTCGGAAACTGTAAAAGTCCAGGTAAAATGACGGGCCAAAGATGAGTGGGACCGTGCGGACCCCATACGTCCGATGGAACTGCCATTTACCGCGGTAAAGAGGGCGCCTGCTTGCCGGAACAAGTATCGACCCCCGATGAGGGAAAAGCACTAACAAAGCACTAAGCACTTTCTTATAGAAACTTACAAAATTCTTAAGGGGTTGGACAGGCTAGATGCAGGAAGATTATTCCCGATGTTGGGGAAGGCCAGAACTAGGGGTCACAGTTTAAGGATAAGAGGGAAGTCTTTTAGGACCGAGATGAGAAAATTATTTTTTACACAGAGAGTGGTGAATCTGTGGAATTCTCTGCCACAGAAGGTAGTTGAGGCCAGTTCATTGGCTATATTTAAGAGGGAGTTAGATGTGGCCCTTGTGGCTAAAGGGATCAGGGGGTATGGAGAGAAGGCAGGGATGGGATACTGAGTTGGATGATCAGCCATGATCATATCGAATGGCGGTGCAGGCTCGAAGGGCCGAATGGCCTACTCCTGCATCTATTTTCTATGTTTCTATGTTTCTAACCTCCACACCCGTGTCAACGAGGAACCATCGCCCTTCGAATGTCGGTCCCAAGCGTGGAGGTGGAGTTTCTGGCCAGCCGTCGCAACGACTACTGGCAGCTGGGCCCCGGCGTTTCCCGGATACGTGCAGGGCGGATGGCACTGGCGGGTCGCGGAACCCCCAGCGCTGATGATAGAAGCACCACTTCCCCTTACCGGTGTCACAGCCGAACCCCCGGTGGATACAAGGCCCGGTCGCGGGGCCTTCTGGGGGCACTGCCAACACCCGATTGATCGAAGAGCCGCCCTGCTGCTTGGGCTGCCACAGCTCATCCGCACGCTCCACTAGCTGCAGGGGGTCAGCAAATTTCTCACCCGCGAGGAGCAGGCAGATGTCATCCGGCATCTGCTCCAGGAAGGCATGTTGGAATAGTAGATAGGTCTAATGACCATCCATTATGGTAAGCATTGCACTCATCAGCACAGACGGCTTGCGATCGCCGAGACCGCCCATGTGCATGATCCTCGCTGCGCGGTCATGGTGGCTGAACCTAATGGTACGGATGAGGAGCGCTTGAGGCCCTCGTACTTTTCCTCAGCCGGCAGCGTGCATAGGTAATGAACCAGGCGACCTGCCGTCTCCTGATCCAGCGCACCGACCACATAATAGTACTTTGTGTCATCAGCCGTGATGCATCGAATGAGGAGCTCGGCCTCGGCCTGCTGAAACCACACTTGGGGCTGCGATGTCCAGAACACGGGCTGCTTAAGAGAGACGGCATTCTGTTGCTGGGGTGGATCGTTGGCTGCGTGCATTATGCAAATCCAAAATAACCGTTTTGGATCGTCGGGGTCACCACTATAGTGATCCACACGTTGTGAATCAAAAGTGATCTTTATTAAGTAATACAGAGAACATCACACACGCGACTGGGGAGGGTTCTCCCAGATTTCTGACGAAATACCAGGTCACACCCCTCAACCACGTGACGACTCCTTCCCGCCAAACACAGTCAAGTGGCCCTGCCAGTCCTAGTGCCGAGAGTTTGCTCAGTAAGTGGCCAAACCACCAGGTTGAGTCACATTTACTACATTTGTGTACACTGTGGATTACTCGATTGTAATCATGTATTGTCTTTCCGCTGACTGGATAGCACTCAATAAAAGTTTTTCACCATACCTGTGACAATAAACTCATCCACAATCAGTACCCCGTTCCTGCCTTCTCCCCATATCCCTTGATTCCACTTTCTTTAAGCGGTCTATCTAACTTGCTCTTGAAAGCATCCAGAGAACCGGCCTCCACCGCCCTCTGAGGCAGAGAATTCCACATTCACAACTCTCTGTGTGAAAAAGTGTTTCCTCATCTCCGTTCTAATTGGCTTACCCCTTATTCTTAAACTGTGGCCTCTCATGATTTATTACACCTCTATAAGATCACCCCCTCATCCTCCTGCGATGCTCTCCAGACATGCTGCCTGATCCACTGAGTTACTCCAGTTAAAGCAGATATCTGTAATAGATCAGCAGCTGTTTCTGGTGGGTGACGGTTGTAAGTGGATCTGGCAAATGTCTGCCCTACTAAAGCAGCCACCTGCCTCTACTCTCACCAACAGCTGCATCAGCTTCCCCACTGTGCCGCCCAAGAACAGCTCTGTTCAAGAACAGCTTCCTCCCAGCAGCCATCAGGCTCTTGAACACTGCACAACACTAACCTCAGCAACTATGATCTTCTGTGGACATAGGATTTGCGCTCTTAAGGTCACAGTATTATGCTTATCAATTTATTTTGGATTATTTTTTATTTATCTGTGCGTTATTGCGTAACATGGTTCCCTTGGTATGACAATTAAACACTCTTGACTCATGTTGTAGACACTCAGAAGGAGTAGCGGGCCAATGTGGAAAATCTCTGGTCTGGAGACTGAGATTTTGGTGAGTGGATGGTGCATTTGGTAAAAGGGTTCTCTCTTGAAGTCACTGCCTCATCCTGAACAGTGAGAAACATCAAGATTAGAAGGGTGCGGCATTCTTTGCAGGACATCACCCAGCGGATAATGGATGGGGGTGGATAGAGGAGATGATGAGCATGCTGGCGGCTCATCTCCTCCACCACCACACCTGGCAGTGTGATCCAGCCTTCACCACTTCCTGTGTGAAAGAAACATGTAAAACCGCGTGGCGATGGGGACACGTTATAGGTAGAATTAGGCCATTCGGCCCAAGACGAGACATTTATTGTCACGTGCACCAGTTGGTACAGTGACATTTGTGGTCACCATACAGCCATACGAATAAAAAAGAGCACAGCACACGATAGACTTTAACATAAACATTCCCACACAGCGGAATCAACGTTTCCCACTGTGAGGGAAGGCACCAAAGTTCAGTCATCCTCCTCTTTGTTGTTCACCCGTGGTCGGGGCCTCCCGAGCCCCCCCCCCCGCAGTCGCCGCTACGGGCGGCCCGATGTTCAGGCCCTCTCGCTGGGATGATGGAACTGCGACGTCGGAATGAAAGAACATTCTCAGCAGCTTGGACCTCCGAATCGGCCACTTTTAACTGCGGCTCCTAAAGTCCACAGGGTCTACTCTGCCATTCAATCATGGCTGATCTCTGCCTCCTAATCCCATTTTCCCATAATCCCATTTTCCTGCCTTCTCCCCACAGCCCTCCGTGGCAATGAATTTCACAGATTCACCACCCTCTGACTAAAGATGTTCCTCCTTACCTCATTTCTAAAAGAGCGCCTTTTAATTCTGAGGCTACGACGTCTGGTCCTAGACTCTCCCACCAGTGGAAATATCCTCTCCACATCCACTCTATCTATGCCTTTCATTATTCTGTAAATTTCAATGAGGTTCCTCCCCCCCCTCCCTCACAGAGCCTTGGCTGCACCGAGCTTCAGTGCGTCCCTCAACCTGTACTCCTGTGCAGCGGGCCAGTCGGCAACATTCCCTGACGGACATCTCGCTCTGCTGGGAGGAACTTCAGAGTGAATGGCAGAGCTCTGGGGGCGTTTTAGAGCAGCAGAAGGATGTAGCAGTGCAGATTCATAGTTCCCTGAAGTTGCATCACAGGCAATCAAGGACGAGTCTCACCCCGGTCACTCCCTCTT